>NC_134360.1:198928691-199001191 GCF_048569485.1 Anomaloglossus baeobatrachus | reverse complement strand
AAGTTGAATTTGTTTACCTTAGAAAAAAGACGTCTCAGGCCTGAAACACACTTCCGTTAAAAACACGCACATGCCACGTATTTCCCCTGCGTGTTGCGTGTGGTAAGTACGTGTCTCGGGTACGTGCGGTCCACGTGTGTTCTACGTGTGCTATCCGTGATAGCACATGTAGAACTGGTAATTTGCATACTCACGTGGTCTGCGCTGCTGTCCGTGGTGCTGATCTTTGGTCTCCGGTCCTGCCGTCTCCCCGCTGCTGCTGCCGGCCGCAGTGAAGTGAATATTAAATGAGCATAATGAGCGAGCAAGTGGCAGCAGTGGCAGAGACAGGAGGGCTGGAGAAGGTGAGTAAATGTTTTGGGTGTCACACGGGATTGCATCCACACCACATCCGTGTGGTACGGGTGCGGGCCGTGTGACACCCGTGCTGCCAGGGAAAATGTGGACATGTCAGCGTGTAGAAAAATGCACACACGTACAAACGCACACGGACACACGTTCCGTGTGGTTTTACGTGTGTGTGCCTGCTACAATAGGGTAGCATTTCTGAATGTGTCTCCGTGCCGCCGGTACATGCAAAAAATGGCAAACACGTACCGGAGGCACGGATGTGTGTCGGAGGCCTCAGAGGAGATTTCATTTCTATGTATAAATACATGTGTGGTCAATACAAAGGACTGGCACATGACTTATTTCTTCCAAAGACAATACTAAGGACCAGGGGGCACTCACTATGAGTGGAATAAAAGCGATTCCGGCAGCTAAATAAGAAAGGGTTCTTTACAGTTAGAGCTGTCAGACTGTGGAATGCCCTACCACAAGTGGTAGTAATGGCAGATACTATAACAGATTTTAAAAAAGGGCTGGATGATTTCCTCAGTACAAAATTTTGTTGGTTATAATGATTTAATGACAAAATTTATAATTAGTGGAGGAAGGTTGAACTAGATGGACCTAGGTTTTTTTTCACCCTATGTAAGTAAAAAAGGAGTGGTGGCCATTGAAAGTCTATGAAATTGGTCTCTATGGGATCATTTTGAGGCAGAAATGTTACCCAGGAAAGTAACAGTTTGTTTTTAGCAATCCGTTCAGCCTGGGTCCAGACTGATTACATTAATTTACCAATAAATGATAAGATATAGAAATGTTTTAACTATAACACATCTTACCATAGAAAAAGTCAAATGCAGACATAGGAAGAGCCTGTCCACAAAGTTCTGCTTTTGTTTGAGAAATTGTGAAATTCTTGCAGAAATGTATATTACAGAAAGAATTGTAAAAGTGACAATTTCGCACAATGCACATTGACTTTCTGTGTCACATTCTAGCTGATATTTCACTTCTGCACCCAAGGTTATGAGAGTCAGTATAACATTAATCTTTGACAGTTCAACAAAGCAATAGAGTTCAGATAGCCACAGAGCCGCATTAAAAAGTCATTGAATTTGAAGTTAGCGAATATGGTTTGCGTTACTAAAGGAGGAGTATAATGATGCGCATAAAATTTCTATTTAGTTTCCAGGCTTTCACTTGTACTTAAAACTTGGAATTTTTCAACTTATACTGTTCTTTGTTGAAAGTTACCATCACATTCAACTAAGGATATCTGCTGAATTAAAGTCATTCTCTGACACATACCGATAAAGGCAGAGAGACCTGTCAACAACGTGCACATGACTCTATCACAAAACATCTCCATTATGTGCACCATTTGCTTTACATTTGCGATACATTGTATTATTTTTTTATGCATTCAATGGAGCAAATTGACAAATTTCATCATGCAGAATAAAATCTATTCAAAGGAAGTTAAGCATTCATGTAGTTTCATGTAGATTACATAGCAAATTTAGTTGTCCTCACTCATTGGCTAGCTGTCTTTGCTGTATGACATTGCTGCTCCTTTTCGATGGGTGACAATGACAGCAGAGAAAGCAGTGTGGAATCAATGCTTGTGAAAGAGTTGGCGCCCAGCACACTCCACTTCTTACCTAACTGGAGTCATTGCATTTGACCGCTAGAGATGAGTTAACTCAAACTTCAGTGTTCGGATATTAAAGGCCCCGTTACATGCATTGACATCGCTAATGAGTTATCGCTGGGGTCACGGAATTCGTGACGCACATCTGGCGTCATTAGTGACGTCGTTGCGTGTGATACCTACGAGTGACCGCTAACAATCCGAAAAAAGCGAAAAATCATTGTTTGTTGACACATAGTTCCTTTCCAAAAACTCGTTGATCTTTTAGAATGCAGGTTGTTCGTCGTTCCTGAGGCAGCACACATCACTACGTGTGACACCCCGGGAACGACAAACAACAGCGTTCCTGCTTCCTCCAGCAATGAGGTGGGAGTGACGTTAATGCGGCTGCTCTCCGCCCCTCCGCTTCTATTCGTGGCCTGCTGTGTGACGTTGTGTCAGGGCCAGGCGGTCGGGCAGACCCAGGAGGTGGATCCACTGGGCCGAACTCTAAGATGGTGGTAAGGAGTCCGGTAGCTGCAGCAGTATGGGCAGTAGAACAGTCCGTGCAAGTGAAGGTACCGAAGAAGTCCCTGGGACCACGGAGTCACGGATGGTGGTCCGGGTGACGTAGCTCAGGTTCGGAAGCCGAGATGATGTCAGGCGGGGTCCGGAACCTTTTGGAGCGAGATGACGGGTCACTGCAGGGATCCGAGATGGTACGGACTGTCAGATGGCAGACGGACAGCGTGCGGGGTTCGGGATTCAGCAGGCCCGGCTGGCGAGGCAGGATCAGCTCTAGAAGAGAGATACGTGAGTATGGCAAGACGACACAAGGAGACCTGACTCCTAGCTTGGAAAACACGAAGATCAGGCCCCGCCCCCTTGGACACTAACCCCCTTTATACCCTGTACCTGTTCAACCTCATTTCCTGTTAATGGACGCTGGCCCTTTAAGAAAGGGTCAGTGACCGCGCGCGCGCCCTAATGCGCATGCGCGCCGCCCGGGTGCCAGAAGCCAGGGAAGGAGGCTGAGAGGAGGACGCAGGGGAGCCGGCCAGATCCTGGGAAGCCGTCGGGCGCCGGAATCGGGCACCAGGGGGCCTGGGAAGGACGGGCACCGGAGGCTGGAGAGCGGGGAGCGTGGCAGGTGAGCCGGGGAGCGGGGGTGAGGACCCGGGGAGCGTGACAGTACCCCCCCCCCCCACGCCCCCCTCCCCGCAATCGGGACATGAAGGCACGGATCAGAGGAGTGCCCACGTTCTCCCTGGGCTCCCAGGACCTATCCTCAGGACCATACCCTTCCCAGTCCACCAGGAAGAACTGTCGACCACGTACGGTCTTCATGGCCACGACATCCCTTACCGCATAGATGTCGTCATCGGCTATAGGAGGAGGAGCCGAACTGGCAGCAGCGGAGAAGGGACCAAGGACAACCGGCTTGAGCAGGGAGACGTGGAAGGAGTTGGGTATCCTCATCGTGGCCGGGAGCTGGAGCTTGTAGGAGACCTCATTGATTTTGCTGAGGACTTTAAACGGCCCGATGTAGCGAGGACCCAGCTTGTAGGATGGTATCTTCAACCGGATGTACTGGGAAGCAAGCCAGACTAGATCTCCAGGAGAGAAACACGGAGGGTCCAGACGCCTCTTGTCAGCGTGTTTCTTCATCCGCTGGGAAGCGCGTCCAAGGGACGCCTTGACAGAGTCCCAAATGGTAGCGAAGTCACGGACTACAGTATCAGCCGCAGGGACATCCGAAGAAGGGGATATAGGCAATGGGACGGAGGGCTGAAGTCCGTAAACGACATGGAAGAGAGATTTGGAGGACGACTCACTGATGTGGTGGTTATGTGAGAATTCAGCCCAAGGCAGAAGCGTGGACCAGTCGTCGTGATGGGCGTTGACATAGTGACGTAAGAAGGAGGTTAAGGTTTGAT
This sequence comes from Anomaloglossus baeobatrachus, assembly GCF_048569485.1. Taxonomy (NCBI): domain Eukaryota; kingdom Metazoa; phylum Chordata; class Amphibia; order Anura; family Aromobatidae; genus Anomaloglossus; species Anomaloglossus baeobatrachus. Next base: position 198,997,294 of record NC_134360.1, on the reverse strand, counting down.
TGACCCTCTCCACTTGGCCATTAGACTGAGGATGGTAAGCAGAAGAAAAGTCCAGAGTCACTCCCAGATGTGTGCAGAGCGCCCTCCAGAAGCGGGAGGTGAACTGAGTTCCTCTGTCGGACACGATGTGGGATGGAAAGCCATGCAAGCGGAAGATGTGATGTATATAGGCTTCCGCGAGTTCCTGAGCAGAGGGCAGTCCAGCCATAGGGACGAAGTGAGCCATTTTGGAGAACCGGTCCACCACGACCCATATGACCGTGTGTCCGGAGGACAATGGCAAGTCAGTAATAAAATCCATTGCTATGTGTTGCCACGGAACTGAGGGTATCGGCAGAGGCAGAAGACGGCCATAGGGCAGGTGTTTGGGCGTCTTGTTCCTGGCACAAGAGGAGCAGGCAGAGACAAAAGCAGCGACGTCCGTGCGAAGGGATGGCCACCAGTAATGGCGTACAATCGCACCCCATGTTCTCTTCTGGCCTGCATGGCCGGCTGTTTTTGAGGCATGGCCCCAGTGTAACACTTTTTGTCTGTCAGTCTCAGAGACATAGGTCTTTCCGGGCGGTATCTGGGCCAGGGTGACAGGGGCCACCGGAAGGATCTTGCTAGGAGAGATGATAGGTTGGGTAGTCTCTTCCTCCTGCTCCATGGGCATGAAAGACCTAGACAAGGCATCAGCGCGTACATTTTTGTCCGCGGGTCGGAAATGGAGCTGGAAGTCAAACCTGGCAAAGAATAAGGACCACCTGGCTTGCCGTGGGTTCAGTCGCTGAGCGGACCGCAAGTATTCCAGGTTCTTGTGGTCCGTGTAGATAATCACGGGGTACACTGCTCCTTCCAGGAGGTAGCGCCACTCCTCCAGAGCCAGTTTGACTGCCAATAGTTCTCGGTCACCGATGGTGTAGTTGCGTTCAGGCGCTGAGAAGCTCTTGGAGAAGAAACCGCAAGTCACCATCTTCCCGGAGGAGGACTTCTGCATGAGCACTGCTCCGGCTCCCGAGGAGGAGGCATCCACCTCTAAGGTGAACTGGCGGTTTAACTCCAGACGGTGGAGTACAGGAGCGGAGGCAAAGGCTCGCTTCAGTGAGCAAAACGCGGCGTCGGCCGCAGGTGACCAGTCCTTTGGATTAGCCTCCTTTTTGGTCAAAGCGGAGAGAGGAGCAGTCAGGGCAGAGAAGTGAGGGATAAACTGGCGGTAGTAGTTGGCGAATCCCAGGAACCGTTGGATTGCCTTCAGTCCAGAAGGGGGAGGCCAGTTGAGTATGGAGGAGACCTTCTTTGGATCCATTTGCAGTCCAGTACCCGAGATGATGTATCCCAGGAAAGGAAGAGAGGACTGCTCAAAGACACACTTCTCATATTTGGCGTAGAGACGGTTCTCTCTCAGTCTTTGTAGGACCAGCTGTACGTTCTCTCTGTGGGTCTGGAGGTCCGGAGAGTAGATAAGGATGTCATCCAGATAAACTACTACACAGATGTAGAGGAGGTCCCGGAATATGTCGTTCACCAGTTCTTGGAAGACTGCTGGTGCGTTACACAAGCCGAAGGGCATCACGCAGTATTCATAGTGCCCATCGCGAGTATTAAACGCGGTCTTCCATTCGTCCCCAGAGCGGATACGAACTAGGTTGTAGGCACCCCGCAGATCCAGCTTGGTGAACACACGGGCTCCTCTGAGCCGGTCGAACAATTCAGGGATGAACGGCAGAGGGTACTTGTTTTTGACGGTGATCTGATTCAGACCCCGGTAGTCGATGCATGGGCGTAGGTCACCCTCTTTCTTCTTAACGAAGAAGAAGCCTGCTCCCGCAGGAGAGGAGGATCTCCGGATGAATCCCTTTGCCAGGCTCTCTGTGATGTAGGTAGACATGGCCCTGGTTTCGGCGGGGGACAACGGATATATCCGTCCTCGAGGTGGTGTTGCTCCTGGGAGCAGGTCGATGGCACAATCGTAGGGACGGTGTGGCGGAAGTACCTCAGACTCCTTCTTGTCAAAAACGTCTGCGAAGGACCAATAGGCCGAGGGCAGTTCCGGTAGGTTCTCTGGAACCGGAGGTCGTCGGATGGGTTGTATGGACTTCAGACACTTCTCATGACAAGCAGGACCCCATCGGGTGATTTCGCCAGTACCCCAGCTGACTGATGGTTCGTGAGTCCGCAACCAGGGAAGTCCCAGCAGGATTTGATGGGACATGTGTGGAAGGACGTAGAGAGCGATGTTCTCGGTGTGCAGGGCACCGATACGCAGTTCGACCGGTCTGGTGACCCAGGAGATGGTATCAGAGAGGGGTCTCCCATCCACAGAGGCAATCACTAGGGGCTTCTCGAGTAGAGTAACAGGCAGCTGGTACTTGTCCACAGTGGCCTGCTGGATGAAATTGCCTGCTGCTCCAGAATCGAGGTATGCCTCAGCCGTGAAGCGCGTCTCTCCCGTTGACACTTGTACAGTCCACATAACCGGGTCTGAGAGAGTCCCAGCACCTAGGGAGGCCTCTCCTACCAACCCTAGGCTTTGGAGTTTCCCGGCCTTTCCGGACAGGAGCGTAGGAGGTGTGTGTCCTCTCCGCAGTAAAAGCAGAGACCCTTGGCGAGCCGCTCTGCTCGACGTTGTTCAGACTGTCGTACTCGGTCGATCTGCATGGGCTCGTGGACGGGAATCCCAGCTGTTGATGACTGAGAGACGGAGGGCTTCTGTGGGGGAGAAGAATGCCGTACCGGACGTCTCTCACGAGACAGCTCTTTGGAGCGCTCCTGAAAACGAAGGTCCACTCGAGTTGCTAGGGCAATCAGGGCATCTAGGGTGGAGGGCACGTCACGACCCGCCAACTCATCTTTGATGCGACTCGAGAGTCCTTCCCAGAAGGCGGCTGTTAGGGCCTCATTATTCCACCCGAGTTCTGAAGCCAGGGTGCGGAAACGGATGGCGTATTGGCCCACCGTCAGTGTTCCTTGACGTAAGCGGAGAAGGGATGAAGCAGACGCAGAGGCGCGTCCCGGCTCGTCAAAGGTGCTGCGAAAGGCCTGCAGGAACTCTTGAAGATCCTTGGTCATAGGGTCCTCCTTCTCCCACAAGGGGTTCATCCACGCCAGTGCCTCGCCCTCTAGGTGAGACATGATGAAGGCGACCTTGGCTTGGTCGGAGGCAAACAAGTGTGGTAGCTGCGTGAAATGAAGGGAACATTGGTTTATGAAGCCCCTGCAGGTCTTGGGATCTCCGGCATAACGAGGTGGTGAAGCCAAACGGAGTTGGGAAGCAGTCGAAGAGGCTGCCACGGGTGCGGGAGCCGTGGATTGAGAAGTGGAGGCCCGGAACGTTGAAGGCGTAACTGCCGCTTGTAACGTGTACAGGCGGGTGTCCACGGAGGTCATAAAGTTCAGCATGCGGGTCTGGACTTCACGCTGGCGTTGGAGTTCCTCTTGCAAGGCCGCTAGTGCTGCAGCGGGATCCATGGCCTGATCTTACTGTCAGGGCCAGGCGGTCGGGCAGACCCAGGAGGTGGATCCACTGGGCCGAACTCTAAGATGGTGGTAAGGAGTCCGGTAGCTGCAGCAGTATGGGCAGTAGAACAGTCCGTGCAAGTGAAGGTACCGAAGAAGTCCCTGGGACCACGGAGTCACGGATGGTGGTCCGGGTGACGTAGCTCAGGTTCGGAAGCCGAGATGATGTCAGGCGGGGTCCGGAACCTTTTGGAGCGAGATGACGGGTCACTGCAGGGATCCGAGATGGTACGGACTGTCAGATGGCAGACGGACAGCGTGCGGGGTTCGGGATTCAGCAGGCCCGGCTGGCGAGGCAGGATCAGCTCTAGAAGAGAGATACGTGAGTATGGCAAGACGACACAAGGAGACCTGACTCCTAGCTTGGAAAACACGAAGATCAGGCCCCGCCCCCTTGGACACTAATCCCCTTTATACCCTGTACCTGTTCAACCTCATTTCCTGTTAATGGACGCTGGCCCTTTAAGAAAGGGTCAGTGACAGTGCGCGCGCCCTAATGCGCATGCGCGCCGCCCGGGTGCCAGAAGCCAGGGAAGGAGGCTGAGAGGAGGACGCAGGGGAGCCGGCCAGATCCTGGGAAGCCGTCGGGCGCCGGAATCGGGCACCAGGGGGCCTGGGAAGGACGGGCACCGGAGGCTGGAGAGCGGGGAGCGTGGCAGGTGAGCCGGGGAGCGGGGGTGAGGACCCGGGGAGCGTGACACGTTGCTATGATACCGCACAAACCTCCCCCTTAAAAAAGAGTTTGTTCAGGGGCCACAACGATGTCGTTAGGAAGGTATGTGTGTGTGACGCGTACTACCGATATTGTTCGCCACGGGCAGCGATTTGCCCATGACGCACACACGATGGGGGTAAGGTCGATTTCTAGCGACATCACTAGCGATGTCACAGCGTGTAAAGCGGCCTTAAGACAGAGACTTTGCAAAAAAATATAGTTCAGTTTTGGAGTTCAAATGATTTGCGTATGCAAGCCGCTCAAGTTTCCATTGTTGTGCTCAGGTACTCTCAGTGCTCAGCCCAGTGTGAGCCACTTGCAGGGTTTGATTGGCTCACACTGCGTGATCGGATGTAGTTTAAACCCCCCTTGAAAAACCCAACCCACCCACCCCCTGAAAGTGATCTCTTTACGGCTGGCTGCATGTGGACGGAGACTCAAACTGCTCAATTAATGCCTTCCATTGGGGTTCAGGTCACGTCCGGGTCCCAAACCAAACTTCATCTAATATCCGACTGTAGCAGCCGAATCGAACTTCCAAGGGTCCACTCATCTCTAATGCCCACACGACCCAGTAAAAATATTAATGTATAATAACATTTTTAAAAAACAAGTTGTCTGGCCAATATCTAAATCTTGTCAAAGAGCCAATTCCAGGGTGGGCTCAAAGGCTAATTAAGCCAGAAGACACCTCAATGAAATCCCACAAATCTCCCATCACATATTAGTTATTGAATAATATACAGGTGCATCTCAATAAATTAGAATATCATCAAAAACTTAATTTATTTCAGTAATTCATTACAAAAAGGGAAACATATATATTATATAGAGTCATTACACACAGAGGGATCTATTTCTATACATTATATAGAGTCATTACACACAGAGGGATTGTTTTCTATATGTTATATAGAGTCATTACACACCGAGGGATCTTTTCCTATATATTATATAGAGTCATTACACACAGAGCGATCTATTTCTATATATTATATAGCGTCATTACACACAGAGCGATCTATTTCTATATATTATATAGAGTCATTACACACAGAGGGATCTATTTCTATACATTATATAGAGTCATTACACACAGAGGTATCTATTCCTATATATTATATAGAGTCATTACACACAGAGTGATCTATTCCTATATATTATATAGAGTCATTACACACAGAGGGATCTATTTCTATACATTATATAGAGTCATTACACACAGAGGTATCTATTCCTATATATTATATAGAATCATTACACACAGAGAGCTCTATCCCTTTATATTATATAGAGTCATTACACACAGAGGAATCTTTTTCTATATATTATATAGAGTCATTACACACAGAGGGATCTATTTCTATACATTATATAGAGTCATTACACACAGAGGGATTGTTTTCTATATGTTATATAGAGTCATTACACACCGAGGGATCTTTTCCTATATATTATATAGAGTCATTACACACAGAGCAATCTATTTCTATATATTATATAGAGTCATTACACAAAGAGGAATCTTTTTCTATATATTATATAGAGTCATTACACACCGAGGGATCTATTCCTATATTTATATAGAGTCATTAGACACAGAGTGATCTATTTCTATACATTATATAGAGTAATTACACACAGAGGTATCTATTCCTATATATTATATAGAGTCATTACACACAGAGAGCTCTATCCCTTTATATTATATAGAGTCATTACACACAGAGGAATCTTTTTCTATATATTATATAGAGTCATTACACACAGAGGGATCTATTCCTATATATTATATAGAGTCATTAGACACAGAATGATCTATTTCTATACGTTATATAGAGTCATTTTACACAGAGGGCTCTATTCCTATATATTATATTGAGTCATTAAACACAGAGGGATCAATTCCTATATATTATATAGAGTCATTACACACAGAGGGATCTATTTCTATACATTATATAGAGTCATTACACACAGAGGGATCTATTCCTATATATTATATAGAGTCATTACACACAGACGCATCTATTCCTATATATTATATAGAGTCATTACACACAGAGGGATCTATTCCTATATATTATATTGATTCATTACACACAGAGGGATCTATTTCTATACATTATATAGTGTCATTCCACACATAGGGATCTATTCCTATATATTATATAGAGTCATTACACAGAGTGATCTATTTCTATACATTATATAGAGTCATTACACACAGAGTGATTTTTTCTATATATTATGTAGAGTCATTGCACACAGAGTGATCTATTTCAAGTGTTTATTTCTGTTACTGTTGATGATTATGGCTTACAGCTTACATTCACAGAAATAAATACGTGAAATTGATCCCTCTGTGTTTAATGACTCTATATAATATATGAGTTTCCCTTTTTGTATTGAATTACTGAAATAAAGTTTTTGATGATATTCTAATTTATTGAGTTGCACCTGTATATTATTTTAATTGTTGTGTATGTAGCACTAGTGCAGTTACATTAAATTGACCAGTTGCATTCTGATCAAGCTTTGCTCATTTTATCCTCTACTATGTAACTTTCAGATGCACTTCTATATTTTACCTCTGTTCTGTCTGTTTTCCCTTTGTGTCAATTCATCTATTTTTGACCTTTCCAAACTTGAAAAAGCTGTACTCTGATTAAACTTCTGGCATCCAGTTTTGAAAAAATTGATAGCCTAAATGGTTATGATGAGCCAGTTTGCCAACAGCCTTTCTATCAAGTCACTCCACCGGCCAGCAACTACTCCATGTACACAGCACAAGAGCCCCTGCATAGAAGGACCAAACTCTGTAAATATAACATCAGGGTGACCTTGGAAAGAGACAGAGCAAAAGGCTGGAGAGGTGTAAGTATATTTAATAGTTATTTTTGATGGTCCTTTATAGTTCAGAAAAATGGTGGCCAGCAGTCACCACATTGCTCGGAAGTGACCTATGAAAGATCCACACTTTGACAAATGTATATTTTCATAATATTCGACTAGAGTTTAATTTCGCTCCAATCTATGCACTAGTATCTCTAGTAAAGATCTAACATGTCTTCAAAACTATACTGTCCTCCTCACCGCTCCTAGGCTTATTCCAACATGGAAAAAAATGTCTTTCATGTCACATTAACATGAAACAAAACATGTTGATTTGTGGTGTCTGTGTATTGAAATTCCACAAACATTTAACCAAAAAGACAAAAAGCACTTAATTGTTTTCGGTGCTCTATTTTGCACATTAGCAAAGTGATATATGGCCGCCTAGAAAATCTGTGGGTCAAAAATAGATAATCTTACCTCTCTATGAGACCTGAAAAAAATGGAGCAAAGTTAAAGAAGAATGGTTTTCAGCCGAGTTAGTCTTAAGCGGGCTTTACACGCTACGATATCGATAATGATTTATCGTCGGGGTCACGTTGTTTGTGACGCACATCCAGCGTCATTAACAAGATCGCAGCGTGTGACACTTATGTGCGACCTAAAACGATCGCAAAAGCGGCCAAAATCGTTTGCCGCGGAGAGGTTGTCCTAAAACAAAAAATCGTTCTCTTCTAATTAGCGATGTTGATCCTCGTTCCTGCGGCACGCCACATCGCTATGTGTGACACCGCAGGAGCGAGGAACATCTCTTTACCTGCCTCCACCGCCAATGCGGAAGGAAGGAGGTGGGTGGGATGTTTACGTCACACTCATCTCCGCCCCTCCGCTTCTATTGGACGGCTGCCGTGTGACGTCGCTGTGACGGCACACGACCCGCGCCCTTAGAAAGGAGGCGGATCGCCGGCCAGAGCGACGTCGCAGGACAGGTAAGTCCGTGTGACGGGGGTAAGCGAGGTTGTGCGTGACGGGCAGCCGACGGAGGCAGCTACGATCGCTTCCGATCTCGCTAGCGAGATCGCAGCGTGTAAAGCCCGCTTTACCCTTCCATTTTAGTCATTGGTTGTCAAGGCCATAATTTTACATTTAGAGACTTGTGACAGGATCTGGGCCAGAGTCTCTTTTTCATCTCATACTCCTCACATTAAGTTTACTTTGGTGCTGAAAGGGTTAATGTCAGTTTTACTTTCCAGCAGCTTCTGACAGCTCATGTGCTTCTGGTTGCTTGCCATATATATGATAACATCTCACAGTAGTAAGAGGCTGGTTATTCTGATTAATTCTGAAGCTAGGCCTCGAGGTGGAAGTAGCTATTGTGCCCTTGTTGTGTGAAGCGGTGTAGGCTGCAGTCCTGGTGTCTGACTGTAGCCCTGAAGTTGGGATCTATCCTTTGTTGTTTCACCTGTCTGTCATAACTTTCCCTCTTCTATTAGTGAAACGGTGGGACTAGCGATACTCCCCTGTCACCTCTGCCAGCTCACTAGCCAGGGTTATTACAGGGTCTCTCAGGGCATTGGGTATCCTACTTGGTGACAGGTGCAGAACCTGTATAGCAACTAGCTAGGAGTGCAGGGTATAGTTGCTGGTGAGTGCAGGAGGTGTCCCAACATCCCCTTCCCTAGTACCAGGGACCACCAATGTTTAAGTGTTCCCAGTGTACCCCTTGTTTGTTGTGGTGAAAGCCCTATTTTTTGTGTGTCTTACTGTGCACAGAACCTTCCACAAGTCCATGTGTGACATTGGTATACATTAGTTTTATGTGTATGTGGCGCCCCTGAGGCTTCAGTCGCCACAGGGTACTGAATCTCACCAGTGGTGCAGTACTCATCCTGGGTAAGGAGGAGGTCGGTGCTGGTTCACAACATCCATATCCACATAAAAGCCAGTTGCCCACTCACAGGGACGGGGTTAGGGTACGGTAATTTAGGATGGTCACCATATCGTCTAGGGCCTTCCACCCACTACAGGTATTCGAATGGGCAGGGTGACTGATCTGGGGAGCAGGAGCCACACACACACTTATTCAGTCTAGTCACCACCAGAAACCAAGTGAGACACAGGAGAATATGGTCGCTGAGGGGAGAGCTAATAACTCCATCAAGACCGGCACAAATCTCAGGGTGCGGAGCCCTAGGTTGGTGGACACTTCAAGGCCTGCCAGCAGAATCCATTGGGCAGAGGATTTCAAGTCTTCTGGCCCACAACAGCGCCCAGGACAAAGCAGCATATAGAGCCAGGAGCCGTGACCATAGGGTAGCCCATTAACGGACTAATGCTGTCTGCTAGATGGGATGGGGAACATAACCACCCCCAAATACAGAGGTCCCTGTGTAGCTTCATGTCACAGGGACTCGCACAATAGAGCGCAGGGAGGAAAGACTCACAAAGTATCCCTCCGGTACCGGCCACCGAACTATCCGGGATCATCTGGAGCCCATCACAGCGGAATCTGGCAGTCCAACGGCAGGAGTAACTAAGTGAGTAAACACCTTAAACTGCAACTGTTGTGTCGTCTCATCCTTCCCACGCCCCACACTTCCAACACTAGGGTGGACAACTACTTTATATATCCTCCCTAGGGCCTAGCTGTGCCTGTGGAGAGCTGCAATATCTGAGCTGCGTTACCATCCACCCCAGCAGAGAGAGACTTTGCACAGCAGCGGCTCCCATTATAGCCGCATACTATAGGTGGCGTCATGAAAGACAACTATTCCCTTCATCACCATCACCCTCATCATCATTTTGGTTGACACCGCGGGATCACGGAGCTGGGCCAGGCCACTCTGACAACCCAAACACCCAACACCGGCCCGGTGATGAGTAGTCCCCAAGACCCAGCGGGCACGTCATGTACACTATCATTGGATTAAATCTCGACATTTTACACTCAAGGACTTTTTGTGGAGCTGCTCCAAAGTCTAAGGGGTACTTTACACGCTGCGACATCGCTAGCGATTGCTAGCGATGTCGAGCACCATAGCGCCTGCCCCCGTCACTCGTGCAACATCTGGTGCTCGCTGCCGTAGCAAACATTATTGCTATGGCAGAGTCACACGCACATATCTGGTCAGCGACGTCACTGTGACTACTGAACAATCCCTCCCTCAAGGGGGAAGTGCGTTCGGCGTCATAGCGATGTCACTGAGGCGTCACTAAGCGGCCGACCAATAGAAGTGGAGGGGCGGAGATGAGCGGGACGTAACATCCCGCCCACCTCCTTCCTTCCGCATTGCCAGTGGACGCTGGTAAGGAGATGTTCGTCGCTCCTGTGGTGTCACACATAGCGATGTGTGATGCCGCAGGAACGACGAACAACATCGTACCAGTGGCTGCAGCGATATTAAGGAAATGAATGACGTGTTAATGATCACCGTTTTGGAACGATTTTGCGATCGTTGATCGTCGCTCATTAGTGTTAAACACTGCGATGTCGCTACCAGCGCCAGATGTGCGTCACTAACGACGTGACCCCAGCGATATATCGGTAGCGATTTCGCAGCGTGTAAAGTACCCCTTAGTGTTTTGATCCATGGCTTATTTTTACTTTATTATTATCATTGGGACACATTTCATCCGTATCCCTTAGCCTGTTGTGCTGTTTTGTTAAGCAACCAGAGAACGCTGCTCGTGTCACTAATAGGATGTCAATTGAACCAGGAAATATTTCCAAAACTTTTTCAAAAAGTTGTTCTTCCACCATTGCACATGACCAGTTGCTACCTCTCCAGCAAAGCAATAGTTATTTCTCTCAAGTCCTGAGCTCAGTAGCTCTACAGCTGTTTCTGATAAGGTCATCTAAGATCTGATATATAACCCAGTGAGTTCAATCAAATGAAACCTGAGTGTCAATTCCAGTCTGTTCAGTCTTTGCCTCTAGCCTAACATATTTCTATATTGTTTGCCTCTGTATAACCTTGCTCTTTTCCAAGACTCTTGTCTACAACCTTGCTCCTTTAGATTTGTTTTCAGAAATACGTTGTTCTACACCCAGATCCTAACCTAGGCCTGATGACTGCATGGTTCTTCTGACCCTTGGCTACATCTGACCATGCATTTTTTCTGTGTCCTTTTATTGATGCAACCTCTGTCTACCAACTGATTCCTATTCTGTGAATTCACAGATAAATTATGTACTTTTTTATATTCTAATAAGATATTTACCCTACTCTTAAGCTTACAATTACATTTGGATCCCTGCCAGTGTTTCATTCTATCTCATACTTTTAAATGAAGGACTTGTATCTTGCTGTTTGGCTAGTACATGCCTGCCTATTATGTCACATGTAGTTTTCTATTAGTGTCTAGCCGAAATATGTATTCATTAGTTTTCCATTCCATTCCTTACCTCAATATATTTATGTAATATTTTTAAAAATTGCTAAAACATAATAGTGAGATAATGTAGCACCTGGTCCCAGTGCAGCACCCATGCACGCATCTGTTCCCAGGCTCACCTGCCGGCCAGGCCCAATCATCCTGCTTCTGCTCCAGGGTCTACAGTGGCCTCCTCTAGCTTCCAGGTCACACACAGGCCTTCTGGGAGTGGCAATATGGTGCACTTGCAACAATGCCCCCTTTGTTTAAGGGCCAGCATTCCATTACCCGGAAGTGATCTCTGAGGTCAGCTATTACCCGGAAGGTATTTAAACCATCCTCCCCTTAGGGAAGGTGCCTGAGTAACATTGCATATCACATCCATCTTTAAAGTTAGAAACAATAGCGCAGTAAAATGAGCAATCATTTTCGACTTTAAAAAAAGGAGTTTAAATGGAATCCAAAGTTACATATTTTTTGACTCTGAAAATGTAACTCTGTTGATCTGTTGAAAGCATATCCAAATTCCTTTTTCAGGAGTTCAGACTGACGTGTTGCATAAATTTGATGTGAACCTGACCTTAGGCCAGAAATTCAAAGGCATAACTTCATAGTATGCTAAAATGTGAGTTAATCATTAATGCGGGCGTCACACGAGACGATATATCGTGCGATATGTCAGTGGGGTCACGTTGTAAGTGACGCACATCTGGCATCGCTTGATATATCGTAGCGTGTGACAGCTATGAACGAGCAGAAATACTTACCTTCTCGTTCATCGCTAACACGTCGCTCATTTTCTAAAAATCGCATGTCCTGTTGTTCATTGTTCCTGGGGCAGCACACATCGCTCCGTGTGACACCCCGGGAACGATGAACACAGCTTACCTGCGTCCCGCCGGCAATGCTGAAGGAAGGAGGTGGGCGGGATGTTACGTCCCGCTCATCTCCGCCCCTCCGCTTCTATTGGCCGGCCGCTGTGTGACGTCGCTGTGACACCGAACATCCCTCCCCCTTCAGGAAGTGGATGTTCGCCGTCCACAGCGACGTCGCTCAGCAGGTAAGTACATGTGACGGGGGTTTAACGACTTTGTGCACCACAGGCAACTAATTGCCCTTGACGCACAAATGACGGGGGCGGGGACGATCGCTCGTGCGATCACACGATAGATCGTATCGTGTGACGCCCGCATTAGGGAGGGAAAACTATATTTTTTCTATTTATCTAGTTAAGCTGCGTTTACACAGTATTATCATAGCCGTTAAACAATCACCATTACATGTAGCCTACATTACATGTAGCTTGTTTAGACAGACTGACTACACATCCATGTGCACAGGATGATTGTTAATACGATCTTTCGGTGAGCGTACAAGATCATGTGCTCAGTAGCACATGTTCTGTTCATACAGGACAATGTTGTAACAAGAAAAAACATTTTAAAGTCAGTTGAAATTTTTTTTTCCCCTATAAATGATCATTTTGCTCATTCATTCTTTCATTCATTCATTCATTCATTCAAGGTATTTAAGCCTGCCTCCCCTGAGCACCGTTGCCTATCATTAGTGTGTTGCTAGTTCTCAGGTTCCCTGCATGTTACTGTGTCTGATCCTGCTCCCTTGTGTTTTGTACCAGTAACTCATTCCTGCTAACCAGTGTCTCTTTCCAGAGTCTAAAAGAAAAAAGTTTTGGTACCGTGTTAGCCAGTTGAAAAATGATTGATTGCTCTCAGTGACAGAAACAAAATTATAATTTTGTAGTTGTGATACCTTTAAATGGCTAACTAAAATAAAATATAATGATGTTGCAAAGTATATATTTGTGGTTCTTCAGATATTTTGTCATGCAATGCCTGATGAAGAGACCTGAGAAGTCTTGAAAGCTTGCTTTGTAACATAATTTTATTTTATTTTAGTTAGCCATAAAAAGCTATCACAACTACAAAATTATAATTTTGTTTCTCACACTGAGAGCAATCAATCATTTTCCAGAGTCTGTTACCATCTCTTCCTCCGTGCTGCCATGTTTGAGCCACTACCTCTGTTACCACATTTGAGCCGCTACCTCCTTGCTGCCATATCTGAGCCATCTAGAGCAACGAGCATATGGCCGAAACTGATGATTAGAGAAGAACGGACCCGAACTTCTAAGTTCAGTGTTCACACCAAACACAGACTTTACAAAAAAAATTAGTATTCGAGTTCGGGTGCTTTACTTTTGCCAACCACCCCAGCAGGAGTACGCTTGGTGCTTGGCCCAGTGCGAGCCGCTTGCAGTGTTTGAACAGCTCGCACTGAGATTAAAATCAGAGTTATCAGATGGAGAGTGTACCAAAAAATAAAATGGAAAAGTCTCGCCCTCCCTCCCCCAGTTGGGCGGAGAGCCGAACTGACCAATCAGTGATGTCCAATGAAGTTCTGGTCAAGTCTGGGTCCAAAACAGAACTTTACATAAAGTCTTGTTGAACCCGCCGAATCCAAACTTTCACAGGTCCACTCATACTGGTGATGTATTTTTAATGCAGTGGCAGATCTGTGGTAGATCTGTGATAGATCTGTGGTAGATCTGTGGTAGATCTGGGGTAGATCTGTGGTATATCTGTGGTATATCTGTGGTAGATCTGTGGTAGATCTGTGGTTGCAGTGAAATTGTAGACAATCAGTGCCAGGTTTGTGGCTGTGTACAAATGGAACAATATGTCCATGATTTCACTGCAACCACAGATCTGCCAAAGATTTATCTCTGTGTGTGAATGGGGTTTAACAGTAGAGCAAATGTAGAACATAAACAGAAATAGAACATAAACAAAAAGAAAAGACAAAACAGTGTGAAGAATGAAAAAATAAATAAAAATAGGAGAAAAAAAAAGAATAACGTTTAAAATTACATTTTTTTCCCAAAAGTTAAATATAAATGAATGTAAAAAATACAAACTGTCATAAAATTTCCTTTGTAATGTGCAACCTTACAATTATGCTAAAAATCATTCAGCTCAGATTACAGCACTACATTGATAAGAACAGTTTGACATAAAAGCCAGACTTAGAAAAGGTCAAAGGAGGATAGATATTATTTCTGATGCATGTTTGACAATTTAAAAAAGTCAAGGAATGCATAGAAAGCTTCAATTACTGTAGTAAAGTATTTGAATGTGTTGATGATATAAAGTCACAAAATCTTCTCAGGAAGTGACCTTGTCATTTCTTTTTTGTCCTTATGGGTCATACCATAGGAAATAAAAACCAGCATTGACCATGATGGCCAAACACAATGTATTACGGTAAAGACAGACAGATGTGGCAGACCGGCATTGTAGAATTCAGAGAGAATTGGTTAAGTAAACAAATTAAAAATGTTTGATTTTTTTATTTATTTTGAAGCCATAGAGATTAATTTTTGAGTTGAGACAACCTTTGGTGAGCAAGATAACCAAAATATTGCTTAAAATTCAGCACAATATTAAAATTGACAATCTGTTAATAATGGCGTTGCACATGCCAGTTGTCATGATCCAGGACCGGGATTCTTCGCTCCAGAGTTTCCCAGACCCGGCCTGGTCATGTCGGGGGTTAACTCCCATCAGCCTTGTTCTGGTTTCAGGAGACACTATATCTGGTCTCTGGAATTGCATCCTGGTGCTGGTTATAGTTTTGCTCTGCAGCCTGTGACTAGCTCTGGTAAGAATTCCTGTTTGATCTGACTCCTTGTTACTGTGTCCTGCCTGACCTGTACCCTCCACCATTCGCTCTTCTGGCCCAGTTCCTGACTTCCTGCTCCTGTCTATTGTTTGTGTTTCCCTCTCCATACCTGTTCTCTGGGCCTCCAACTCGGTTCTGTTTTCTGACTTGCTTTTGATCCTCCCTTTGGAGTGACTTTACTTTCCTGGCTAAAGACCCTGACTGTTTGACTACTCTATTGCCTCCTGGTGGTTCACCTGTGAACTGACTGCTGAAGTTACTCTGCTGTACTTCAGCTGCCTTTCTGTTACAGTGTTACTTTGTCTCTCCTTCACTACTCTGCTGCCACCTAGTGGGGAATACGCTGTACTACATCTTACCAGCCCTTTGTATGGCGTGACACCAGTATTAAAGAATGAGACCGTTAAGTGCATCTATTACCTTCTTCTGAAATGTATACAAACTTAAACTTTGGCTCATGTCTTCGGTTTTTCTTTTTCTTTTTTATGTGCGATGTACAAACATGGACATGGCTCCCCTCTCTTTGAGTTGGATATTTCATTGACGTAGCTTCCCATAGTGGGGTGTCCATGCAGTTGGGCCTCGGTCCCTCACTCCTCCCATCTACATTGATGTCATTTTACACAAGGGGAGATTTTATTATTAAGGGATTAGGAACCATCCCGGTGGGGGTACACCTTGTCGAGGAGGTCCAGCTTTATGCTTTTTTGATTACAAAGTGTGTGTACTATTTAATCTATGTTATTGATATATAATATTATATTTTGTTTACTTTTTCACAGTAGGGTATATGTTTATTTTGTTTCTATCGTAGGTTTTGTCTGTGAAATGGCCACAGTGTGAAAATGCTTGTATGCAGCGCACATATACCAACTTATACTCTGGCTCCTGGCATTGGGTTTTCCATTTTTTCTCTTTTGTACAAACAGACCCATGGTCCGCCTTTCCTTGACATGGATATTTAATTTATGTAGCTGGAGCTTCCCATGGGGGGTGTCTGTGCAGGTGAGTTAGAAAATAATAACTCCTAATATTTACCATTTATTGGATATACATTAATGTATGTCCAATAAATGGTAAATTTTAGAAGTTATTATTTTCTGACTTAGGTGATACTTTGTACTCTTAATTTGATCTTAAATTGTGTTTTTTCTGTGCAGTTAATTTCCATTGGTGTCTTTTGAGTCAAGGTGAACTTTTAATATGAGATTAGGGACCATCCCAATTTAGGGACACCTTGCCACCTTGTCTTTTTTTTAACCTATTATCTACCAATGTCCTTTTTTTGGGATGCCTAACTTTTTCTTCTAGCAACTAAGATTTTATAATTAGGTTAAATATTTATTATTTTAATAATTATTATTATTACTAATTATTAATCATTATTAATAATAATTAATTATTATTATTATTTGAATAATTAATATTAATTGTAATTTGGAAAAATATGTTTCTGATTCATTAGGACCCAAATCATTAAACATCTGTCATTTAATAAAAAAAATTGCTAATTTGGCAAATAATAGGTTAATTAAAAACAGTGTGTGCTAACTAGTACCGATGATATCTATATATACCATTACATTTTACTTATATTTTTATAGCTGGGTATATGCTTATTTTTCTTTCTATCTTAGGTTTTGTCTGTGAAATGGACACAGTGTGGAAATGCCTCTATGCAGTGCATGTATACCAACTTATACTCATGCTCATGACTTTGGTTTTTCATTGTTTTGTTTTTTTCTGCTGTGTACAAACAGTGGCATGACGTCCTTCTGCTTCAGTTCCATATTTCATTTATGTGGCTTTCCAATGCAGGAGGTGTCCATGCAGTTGGGTTCTAGTCCTTATCTGCCCCATGTATATTGATATACTTTGACGCAAGGTGAAGTTTTAACATTAGAGGTTTATGAACTGTCCTGATTGGGGTACACCTTTTTGCAGTGGGATGGATTAACTCTTTTTTTTATCGAATTCCATATATTGTACAGGAAAATAGCCATATTCCAAGACCTTCTCAGTGTTTGGGCTCTGGGGATGTTTGATGTCTTATTTTTCGCATCTAGAGTTGACGTTTTTAATAATACTATTTTTGAGTATATGCCTGCATTGTCCGATCGCTTCTGCTGCTCAGCCAGCATTAATAAGAATTTCTTCATGAAAGCATTAGGGGTTATTAGCTGACCCCCCTTCATGACATCCCATCAGCACACTGTGATCACATCACGGGGCTGGCAATGCTGGCAAGGAATGGCACGCTACCTGTCGTAGCTAAATCAGATTTAACTAGTTGACTGGTGCAGGTGGATCAGAGATCCACCCACGCCTGTTAGCTACACATGTGTTAACTACACATGTCAGCTGATCAGAATATGTGTGAAGAAAATGCTTTTAGGATTGTTACATTCAATAGGTAGTAGTAAAGTTCAAGTCCTTTTCCTCTCTGAAGAGGCATTTGCATATTTAAATTCCAATAAACTTCAATACTGGAGAGGAGAAATGGGGGTTAAATGCTGCACTGTGGCCAAGAAGGAAGAAAAAAATGATGATTTAAAATTAAATATTTTTATCCCATAGGTCAAAATGCGTTTCAGGGTTCAAGACCCCTTTTTTAGTACCAAAAAAGAAGAAAAATCAACAATACAGTACAGATATACAGATGTATTGTTGATTTTTCTTCTTTTTTTGGTCCTGAAGAAGAGGTCTTGAACCCTGAAACACGTTTTGACCTATGGAATAAAAACATTTAATATTAAATCAACAATTTTTTTCTCCTTCTTGGCGACAGAGCGGCATTTAACCCCCACTTCTCCTCTCTAGTACTGAAGAATCACCCACGTGGGGCTGCGGCAGCTGCCATTTTCTTTTATGATTTTGTGGTGGTTGTGACCCTCACAGCCCTATAAGGTGAGTGTATACTGTTATACAATGCTTGCTTTTTTAATATATGGTAAGACCCTATTTGCGCTCTTTGTCCTCAGATTTTAAATTCCAAGAAAAGCATTGCATGGCTCATAAGTCTCCTTACAAGTCTTCTTACATTACTCTTTAGATCCCAGACTTTAGTTGTAAGTTATTGGCTCTAAAGCCTGCTTTACACGTTGCAATTTTGCATACGATTTCGTATGCGATTTGCAACGCCCCCATCGTATGTGTGGCACGTTCAATTTGTTGAACGTGCCGTACATACGAGTAACCCCCTGTCACACGTACTTACCCGTCCATATGACCTCGATGTCGGCGGCAAACATCCACTTCCTGGAGTGGGAGGGACGCTCGGCGTCACAGCGACGTCACACGGCAACCGGCCAATAGAAGCGGAGGGGCGGAGCTAAGCGGGACGTAAACATCCCGCCCACCTCCTTCCTTCCGCATTGTGGGCCGGGAGCCGCAGGACGTAGGTAAGATCTGTTCATTGTTTCTGGGGTGTCACACACTGCGATGTGTGGTACCTCGGGTACGATGAACAATCTGACGTGCAATGCTAGAGACAGGTACGATGTGTATGCGATGAACGTTTTACCATTCAATCACAATCACACGTAGCTGTCACACACTGCAATGTACTTACAATGCCGGATGTGCGTCACTTACGACGTGACCCCGCCGACACATTGTAAGATACATTGCAGCGTGTAAGTTTGGCACCCCATTCAAAGTTATCAAAGGATCCTCTGATGAATTAGGTTACCCTGCCCCTTGATTATGGAGTATATGTTCTAATGAAAGGGTACTATCTTCATTTCAAATCATTTTGGTGAAATTACTCAAACCTCATTACACATAATTTTATATAACAAACTAAAATACACAAAGCCATTACATCAAACAACAACAACAACACTTAAACCATTTAACAATATACTTTATAACTAACTATATAATGTACTAAACATTTTAATTTCTAAGTTCAGAAGTCTTTAGAATAAATAAAATGAGAAAACAATCCTGTTTTTAGCTGTAAGAAATCTACATTTTCCATCACTAAAGCACACATCTGTTCTTGAAATGTAGCCGATCATTCCTTTTGAAAAATAAAAAATGAAGAAAAAAGAAAATGGTACCCTGCTGCATTTAAAAAATGTATGAATTCAATTTGTAATTTCACATTTAGAAATAAATAATAAATTGCCTGCCCGTTGTTAAGCTAGTTTCAGGCTCATGATAATTGTAATAGTTGATAAATCAGGGGATTTTTGGAGAACCAAGCCGCACGATGTGTTTGTTATTGCATCTGTGGTTTCTTTGACAAATCATGCCCTTGGAGTATATTTTTCATACAAGTTTCCATGGAGATTTCAATTTCTTTACATAAGAAGGATTTCCTGGGCTACCAACTGATGTTGCTGGAAGCCTTAGTCAATATAAATGAAGGGTTGTCTTTGATTTTCACTTGCAATGCGCTGCTGAATAATTTGGTGGTAACCTAGGTTGGTAGGCTGGTAAAATTTTATACTAATATTGAACAATCACAATATATTGTTCTGTATTATTTATTTGTAATACGGGATGTTTTACATAAAAATGCCTCTTCTTCTATTATGTATTAATTATTATATTATACTTAATTAATACAATTTGTTATTAGTTTCGAGAACATGATTTTAAATTAAACAAATAAGTTAAGTTTCATTTAATTACTTAAGTTATCTTTTCTTTATTTGTCAATATTTCCAAAATATGTTCATTCTCAAGGACATAAGTATATGCAATAATATATATCTATATACATCTATATATATATATATATATATATATATATATATATCTATATATATGTGTGTGTGTGTGTATATATATATATATATATATATATATATATACATATATATACATATAAATATTAATGTATATCTATATATATCTATATCTATCTATCTATCTATCTATATATATATATATATATATATATATATATATATATATATATAAAAATATAAATATAAATATACATATATATATATATATATATAGTATGTACACATATGTGGTCAATATAAAGGACTGGCACATGACTTATTCCTTCAAAAGACAATGCTAAGGACCAGGGGGCAGTCATTGCGAGTGGAAGAAAAGCGATTCCGGCAGCTAAATAGGAAAGGGTTCTTTACAGTTAGAGCAGTCAGACTGTGGAATGCCGACCACAAGAGGTAGTAATGGCAAATAGTATAACAGCTTTTAAAAAAGGGCTGGATGATTTCCTCAGTGCACAAAACATTGTTGGTTATAAATGATTTAGTGACAAAATGTAGAATTAGTAGAGGAAGGTTGAACTAGATGGACCTAGGGCTTTTTTCAATCTATGTAACTATGTAACTATGTAATATAATATATAATAAAAATGTCTAAAATAACAACAAGCACTGAGAGCTTACAGTTTGTAATATAAATTGAGTGAAAATGCAGCGTTAGATTTTTTTTTACATAGTCCTACATGTCAGTGTGGAAGGCTATGGGGATGCACCAACCACAGAGACTTTTTGGAATGTATAAGAAGAAATGGATCAGTTACCCACAACAGCCCTTTTGAACTGCAAATGTTGCACCATAAATTCATAATAGAGAATGACTGATAGTCAGGACTGGTGTTAAGGGAGTAGAAGCCCAGGGGTCCCACTCCCATGAGAGCCTCTAAGTTCTACAAAAGGAGCTACACTGATAACAGCATTGAAACAAAAAAAATACAGATATTTTACATCGCTGCTCTAGTAAAATTCTTATTTATAAAAATATAAAGAAAATTGATATGATCAGTAAATGGCATAACAAAAAAAAAACAATGGAGAAAAAAATCACCAATTATAGGGGGAAATTAATCTTAGCACATGCCCCCTACATAAGACCAAACTTTCTGTGGCTTAGTCTCTTTGCTTTCTCTCTTGGACTATCACGAAGCGTGACCAATACATGGATGAGTATGAACCTCCGCCCTGTACTTTACCTGTAACTCTAATATCCCTGTAGAACTATATAGTGATAGCGTTAGTATTGGGTGGGCTGTAATGGTGTGGGTGCTTTAGCCAACGCGGGTGGTATATTATTTGTTACTTGTGGGTTTAATGGTGTATTAGTCAATTTACTATTTACTGGTGTTTTAATGTATTGTAATCATGTATAATTTAGTAAATGTGCTA
This sequence comes from Anomaloglossus baeobatrachus, assembly GCF_048569485.1. Lineage (NCBI taxonomy): Eukaryota > Metazoa > Chordata > Amphibia > Anura > Aromobatidae > Anomaloglossus > Anomaloglossus baeobatrachus. Next base: position 198,976,039 of record NC_134360.1, on the reverse strand, counting down.
GTATTATATACTGAATTAAGCATAGTCTTGCTAGTCTTGTTAGTGAGTGTGTCCGTGTAAGAGACACACCAAATAGGGAAAAAAAGTAACAAAGAAAAATACCCATGGAGGAATATATCCTTGTGTGGGAATAATCTAAGTATTTTCTCCCTCCTTTTACACTCACCGTAGGACTCACCGTAGAAGAAGACTGTATTTTTTAAAATTGAATCCCAAAAAGGCAGATATATTTGTATTAAAAGTTTTAGGGACATTTCTAAAATAAAATATTTTTTTATGAATAAGTTCTCTAATTTTTATTAATGGAATAATAATAATAATAATAATAATAATAATAATAATAATAATAATAATAATAATAATAATAATAATAATATTGTTGTTGTTGTTGTTGTTGTTATTGCTGTTGTTGTTATTATTATTATTTTACCTAAATCATGTAATATAGTGTTTTTTTCAATTATTGTGAGCTTAATATTGAAATTAGCATGAAGTGCACTCAAAAATAATTATCATTTTATGAATGGTTTGCAAGCTAAATATGGCTAAATGGACAGAATTTACTCTCTAATTTACAGTATTAGTTAGCTGGAAAAGAATTCTTAGAATATTTGGCTTTAATATAATTTATTTATTAACATACCACAGCATTATAAAGTGTTATTGGAAGCATTAAGTATCCATAAGGTTAAGATCTTAAACACATTTAGGGTTAATGATTGACAGATAAACCCCCTTTCAATCATCCATTTAAATTTTACTTTAAATTACACATTTTTATGGTAGTTGATGGCATACGTCGGCAGCACTCATTCAAGTGATTGGCACAAACTGTGCCGCTGAACAACACATTCCCAAATACGGTATAAATCATAATATGGACTTGTCAACTAAACCACAAACTTCACACTTCAGTTTAACTTCACAAGTATATTTTTAATTTCCATTGTTTTATTTTGTCATAGGAGCAGATCAATGCCAATTGCAGTTTATCAAAAGCGTGAATGAATGTGGTCCGTCTTGTTTCCATCTGAGTATTCCTCCATTTCCCTGTTAAAATAGGGCAGTCTGCTTAACTTGCAATTTTTTGGGAAATCTGAGACAGTCTCCAAAATAATAACACTATTATATTACATAATAAAATTATAATAATCAGAAAAGTCAATCATATATTGATTAAATTACCTAAATTTTATAACTAAGATACATGCAACAAAAATATGGAGCTTTTACTGACAATGTTATATTTAAAAAAAATATGCAAAATTCTATCTAATATTTTTTTTATTATTTTATTGTTTTTATTATTATTATTATTATTATTATTATTATTATTATTATTATTATTATTATTTATTTATAAAGCACTATTGATTCCATCCTGCTGTAAATCAGAAGGGGTTACAAACAAAATACAATGATGAGCACCTGTTTTGAACTTTTGACTTTCAAGCTCCATATCTTACCATCCACTACAGATTGAAAAATGAGACTACCTTCATCTTACAGAAAATCATCTCGGCTATCTCATACATAAATTTGACTTGCAACTTTTAGCATATGATTAGTTACGCAGATTATTGTGATCTCACTGCATTGTTACTGTTTTGCTCCTGGTGGTGGAAAAACCTTTTTCTTTCTGTATACTAAAAATTGCAACCTGTTCTCACATTTCCCAATAGTGTTATTAGGTGGATATTTCCCAAGCAAAAGGTCACTGATTCAATTTGAAGAGCAGCCATGAAGAAGGTTTCCAAAGAAAAGAGAAACAGCATCTTCCAGCTCATCGGCAATCTCTCGGCCAAGAAAACTGCCAAACTGCATCAAGTGAGTGCCATGAAAGTTGTAAGAATGCAAGATGAAGTTCATTCAGTCATTCAAGAGCCAAGAGGTGGACGTCCAGGCAAAATATCTAAGTCAACAAGTCAGCCCATCATGTCTATCAGTTCTGATGCAACAAAAAAGCAGTGTAGGTGGGTTGTATGCTTCATAATAGTGAGATCACAGACAATCAATGTTACAAAAGTCTGGAGGAATAATGGCCTGAAAATGGAAGAAGCCTCAACTTTAATATCATCATAAGAAGCATCAGCTCGAATTTGCAAAAAAGTACAAAAAATGGACAGTAGAAGATTGTAGCGATTTGGAGCGATGAGACGAAAGTCAATAAACTAGGTTCTGATGGGTGTAAATGGGTCTGGAAAAAAGAAAAAAAGGGGATAATAGGTCAAAAATATTGAAAGAACAATCAAATTTGGTGCAGGAAGCCTGATTATATGGGTTTGTTTCACAGCCGAAGGTGTTGGATAATTTATCTGAATCTATGGTGGTGTCAATGCTGAGCTATATGTGAGTATCTTACAAGACAAGTTACTTCAAATACTATGGGTACAAAAAGGATGACATAGTGTTACAGCAGGACAACGACTCAGAGCATACATCGAGATTGGCGAATAGATGGTTCTATGACAATGAAGTAGATGTGTTTGATTGGCCCCCACAGTCTCCAGACTTAAACCCAATCAATCACTTGTGGGTAGAATAGAAAAAACAGCTGGATACATATCCAAGTGAGTCGACCAGTATGTACCAAAATTGGGAACATGAGGAAGAGGCCTGAGACCAAATTTCGGTTGAGACATGCTTGATTCTGATCAAGGGCATACCCAGAAGAATTCAGCCTGTTTTGAAAGCCAAAAGTGGATTTACAAAATACTAACAAAATGATAAAAAATAAAATTAAGATATTTAGAAGTAAACAGGAACAATACAGTGACATAACAAGTATCTACATACCTAATCATATACTTTATAGCTGTAAGTCAAATTTATGTATGAGTTAGTCAAGATGATTTTCTCTAAAATGAAGGTAGTCTATATTCAAAGCTGTAGTGGACGGTGAAATATGGAGCCTGAAAATCAAAAGTTCAAAACATTGTAACCATTTTGCTCATCTACCTATCTATCTATCTATCTATCTATCTATCTATCTATCTATCTGTCTGTCTGTCTGTCTGTCTGTCTGTCTGCCTGCCTGTCTGTCTGTCTGTGTCTGTCTGTCTTTCTGTCTGTCTGTCTGTCTATCTAATAAAATTATAGCAATTGCACAAGTTTTACCCAAATACTATGGGCCAGAGTATAAGCTGATACCTTACCAAAATTACCAAATTGTGAGTAAACAACTTTTTTTCAAGCATATGGCAAGTAACAGGTGTGGGCAATATGAAAATTACACCTTAAATTAAATAAAAGTCTAGACATTGACTAAATCTTTGTATTGTGTGTGAGAGTGCCACACTAAGCATAGAGAACAGAAAGATGAGAAAAGAACAGTCTGAGGACTTTGAGAACCAAAATTGTTGAAAAATATCAACAATCTCAAGATTGTAATTCCTTCTTTAAAGCTCTTGATGTTCCTTTGTCCACTGGGCACAGCATAATGAAAAAGTTGATAACCCATGGCACTGAAGCTAATCTCCCTGGACAAGGACAGCAGAGAAAAATTGATGAAAGATTGCAATGCAGGATAGTCCAGATGGTGAAAAAGCAGCCCCAATCAAGCTCCAAATAAATTCAAGCTTTCCTGCAGGGTCAGGTTGCATCACAGTCAGTGACAGTCAGTCACTATTGGTCGACATTTGAATGAAATTAAACACTATTTCAGGAGACCCAGGAGTACTCCACTGCTAACTAAGACATTAAAAATCCAGATTGCAATTTGTCAAAATTTATGTGAGTAAGCCAATATCATTCTTATAGACAGATGAGACCAAGATAGAACTTTTTTGGTAAAGCACATAATTCTACTGTTTACCAAAAAATGGAATGAGGCCTAGAAAAAAGAACACAGCGCCTACAGTCAAATATGGTGGAGTTTAAAAGATGCTTTGGAGTTGCTTTGCTGCTTCTGGCACTGGGTGCCACGACTGTGTGCAAGGCATCAGGAAATCTGAAGTTTACTAAAGGATTTTGGGTTGCAATGTAATGCCCAATTAAAAATAAAGTCCCATTGAACATCTGTGGAAAGATCCTAAAATTTCTGTTCATAGAAGGCGCCTTCAAATATGAGAGAAACCTGGAGCAGTTTGCAAAAGAAGAGTCCAAAATTCCAGTTGAGAAGTGTAAGAAGCTTGCGGATGGTTATAGGAAGTGATTGGACTTCTTTATTCCAAAGGGTATGGAAACAAATATTAAGTTGAGGGTGCCACCATTTTTGTCCAGCCCATTTTGGGGATTTTGTGTGGAAATATATCCAATTTGTTTTGTGTGTGTGATGTTCTAATACACACAAAGGGAAAAAACGTCTAAAACCAAGCATGAGTATTTTCAATAAATTTATAGGAGAAACAGTTCATTTTCTGGAACAATTTCCAATTTCAAAGGTGCCAACACATTTGCCCATTAATGTGTGTGTATATATATATATATATATGTATATAGATATATATATATATATATATATATATATATATATATATATCTATATATATATATATATATATATATAGATAGATATATATATATATATATATATATATATATATATATATATCTATATATATCTATATATATCTATATATATATATATATATATATATATATATATATATATATATATATATATATATATATATATATATATATATTGTGTTTTTCCAAAAATAAGCCCTCCCCCAAAAATAAGCCCTAGCAGGGATTGTCAGCATTTTAGGAGCAAAGCTTAAATATAAGCCCTCCCCCAAAATAAGCCCTAGTCGCGGTTCAATAATGAAGTATCGGTGCAGCTAAAAAAGTTAAAGACTACTGCAGGACACTTCATTATAGAAAGCAGGCATCCCGCAATCACAGTCACCAGACGGAAGGGAGAAGGACCTGCAGTGATTGCATACCCGCACACATAAGATCTCACACACAATCAGATCGCACACACAAACATCACATCACACACACACTCACCACATCCAGCAACACCGATTTCTTCTGGCTGGCAGAATCCTGAGAGGCAGTGCAGTGGAGCACAAAGACCTGTCACAATGCTTGCTTACAGGAGCTGCGGACACGTGACTTCCTCCCATCATTCCCTACGGCCTGTATTCTGTAATGCTGGATGTAATGAGTGTGTGTGTGTGTGTGTGTGTGTCAGCCAGAAGCAAGGGAGGACGGTGTGCAGCACCCACCGGAGATCACATGGAGGACCTGGGAGCCACGTAGATGTCCAGGTCTGGTAAGTATGAGTCTCCTGGGAAGTGGGGGGGTCTGCTTTTTTGGGGGGATAAACTTACCCCAACCATGTTTCTCCAAAAATAAGCCCTCCTCCAAAAATAAGCCCTAGCGCTTTTTTGGGTGGCAAAAAAAGTATAAGACAGCGTCTTATTTTTAGAAAAACACGATATATATATATATATATATATATATATATATATAGTTGGGTACAGAAACTTTGTGATTTGGGCTCTGCATGACACAATTTTTTTATTTACCCCTTCAGCCCCCCGGGCACTTTCCGTTTTTGTTTTTTGCTCCCCTTCTTCCGAGAGACGTAAGTTTTTTATTTTTCCATCAATCTTGCCATATGAGGGCTTGTTTTTTGCGGGACAAGTTGTTGTTTTAAATTAAAGCATAAGTTTTAATGTATGGTGTACTGGAAAACAGCTAAAAAATTCCAAGTGTGGAAAAACTGCAAAAAAAGTGTGATGGCACAATAGTTTTTGGGATGTTTTATTCACCGTGTTCACTATATGGTAAAACTGATATGTGGGTGTGATTCATGAGGCCGGTGCAAGTTTGTAGACACCAAACATATATAGGTTTACTTGTATCTAAGGGGTTAAAAAAATTCACAAGCTTGTCCAATAAAAGTGGCGTACATTTTGCGCCATTTTCCGAAACCCGAAGTGTTCTCATTTTTTGGGATCTATGGCTCAGTGATGGCTTATTTTTTGCGTCTCGAGCTGATGTTTCTAATGGTAGCATTTTTGTGTAGATGCCAAGTTTTGATCGCCTGTTATTGCATTTTGCGTAAAACTTGCGGCAACCAAAAAACGTAATTTTGGCGTTTGGAATTTTTTTGCTACTACGCCCTTTACCAATGAGATGAATTGATTTTATATTTTGATAGATCGGGCATTTCTGAACGCGGCGATATCAAATATGTGTATATTTATTTTTTTTGTAACCCTTTAATTTTCAATGGGGTGAAAGGGGGGTGATTTGAACTTTCATTTTTTTTTTTTTGTTTTTTTTTTTAAAACTTTTTTTTACTTTTTTTATTTTACTAGTCCACCTAGGGGGCTATAGTGATCAGCAATCCGATCGCTCTGATCTATCTGCTGATTACAGCTATACAGCTGTAAACAACAGATTTGATCACTTTCTGAATCACTGGCCTCCGGGCCGAGTAAAAATGAAAGTGACTCGTCATAGCTACAGGCGTCATCACATGACCCTGTGCTACTATGGCAACCACCAAAAGTCACGTGATCACTCACGTGACTTCCGGTGGGGGCGGCGGTAGGTGAAAATTATGGTCTCGCGCATATACATCTCTCTGCCAGACTTTGGCAGCGAGATGTAAGGGGTTAATGTTACGGGTGGAATGCGATTCCACTCGTAACATGCAAGCACACATGTCAGCTTTTGAAAACAGCTGATATGTGCGCGGATCGCCGCATCCTGCCCGCGGCAGGGGGCGGGGCTTAACGTCACACGCTCCATGACAGATATATCCGTCAAAGGTCGTGAAGGGGTTAAAATGAACCAACTGAGATACAAGTGAAGTTGAGACTTTCATATTTAATTCAAGAGGTTAAATGATGATATCCTATGAAACATTTAGGAATACCAACTATTTTTCTACAAAGCCTCATTTCAGGGGCTCAAAAGTAATTGGACAAATTTACTTAATGTTCATTTTTAATACTTTGTTGAGAATCCTTTCCAGACAATGACTGCCTGAAGTCTGGAAGCCATGGACGTCACTAAACACTGGGTATACTGCTTTGTGACGCTTTGCTAGGCCTTTACTGTTGTTGCTTGCTTGTGGTCTTCTTCCATTAAGTTTTGTCTTAAGCATGTGAAATGCATACTCAATAGTGTTGATATCTGATGGTTGACTTAGCTATTGCAAAATATTCCACTTATTTGCCTTAAAAAACTCCTGTGTTGCTTTTTCAGTAAGTTGTAGGTCACTGTCAATCTGTACAGTGAAGCACCGTACAATCAACCATGCTGCATTTGGTTAAATTTGGGCAGGAATCATAGCCCTGTGCAGTTTATAATTCATCCGGCTACTTCTGTCTTCAGTCACATCATCAATAAACACTAGTGACCCAGGGCCATTGGAAACCCTGATTGTCCAGCCATCACACTGCCTCCACCATGTTTTACAGTGGATGTGGTGTGCTTTGGATCATGAGCTGTTCCAAGCCTTTTTCATACTTTATTCTTTCCATAATTCTGGTACAGGTTGATTTTAGTTTCACCTGTCAAAAGAAAGCTTTTCCAGAACTGGGCTGGCTTTTTCAGATGATTTTTGGCAAAGTCTAATCTGGTTTTTCTAATTTTAAGGCTGATTATTGGTTTGCACGTTGTAGGGAACTCTCTGTATTTGCTCTCATGAAGTCTTCACTCTTAATGATAGACTTAGATACTGAAACACCTACTTCCTGGAGAATGTTCTTCACTTGAGGGGATGTTGATGGAGTAAAGACCAACGAAAAAAAAAACAAAATCACTTTATTATTAATTTTTAAAACCAGAAAAATTCCCCAAACCAAAATAATAATAATACATGTAGACATGGGCACTGTGCTGCAAATTAAGGAATGTAAGTGGCCAAGGCCCTGTCACTTTCTCTTCCTTAATGGGGAGGTTTTCACCCTAAATTAGTGTAATGGCGCCCCGCTCACCAATGGCTAACCCTCGTATCCCTATGCTGGTCTAGGAATATGAAGGTTAGCCGTCACTTTATACCAGCATAGGGATATGAGGGTTAGCCGTTACTTTAGACCAGCATAGGGATACAAGTGTTAGATGAGCGGGGGTGTCATTACGCTAATTTAGGGTGCCAACCTCCACGGCAAGGAAGGGAAATTGACAGGGCCTTGGCCACTCCCATGCCATACTTTTTAGCACGGTGTCCATGTCCACATGTATTATTATTATTTTGGTTTTGGGGATTTTTCTGGTTTTAAAAATTATTAATAAAATGTTTTTAGGAGGTTTTTTTTCTTGCTGGTCTTTACAGTTGGATTACCCCTGGGTTGTATCACAGTTGTTTTTTTGGGGGATGTTGAAGCAGGTTTTCTTTACCATGTAAAGGATTCTGCGATCATCCATCACTTTTGTCATCTGTGGACATGCAGGCTTTTTGCATTCCCAAGCTCACCAGTGTACTCTTTTTTGCAGAATGTACCAACTTATTGAATGGGTCACTCCTAACATTTGTGCTATTTCTAACACTTGTTTGTAGCCTAATGATGGTCTGTTTCTCTTCCATTGAGGATTCATTTGGTAGCATGTTGTCGGTTCACAGCAACAGCTTCCAAATGCAAATGCCAAATCTAGAATCAGCTCCAGACCTTTTACCTGCCTAATTTATTATGGATTAATGAGGGAATAGCCTTTTCAGACCATTAAAGAGCTTTTGAGATAACTGTCCAATTACGTTTGGTCCCTTGAAAATGAGACAGCTAAATATTCAAGAGCTGAAATTTCTGAACCCTTAGTCCAATTAAGATGTGAATACCCTCAAATAAGCAGTCTGTACCTTAAGCCCTTACTTATTATATAAATGTATTTTTAATATGTTTTTGGTAAACCGCTAAAATGCCAAAACTTTTGTCACTGACCAAATATTTCTGGATCCAACTGTATGTGTATATATATATATATATATATATATATATATATATATATATATATATATATATATATATATATATATAAAATAGCTGTACTACCCGCTCCGCCCGGGTTAATAACTGTTGTTAACAAAATAGAATGTATTAACAAAAATGTATTCTGCACACAAAAACCCACAAAACAAATAGATAGAAATGTAATTATTAAAAGGCAAAAACTAAGCTAATAGAAGCATTTCACAACATATATTTCAACACCACAGATATTCCACACAGATTTAACTAAATTGGCCAAGTAATTTGCTTCGTCTGTCTCTTTCCCCATCTGTCTCTTTTCCCGTCTGTCTCTTTCCCCGTCTGCCTCTCTGTCTTTCTCTTTTTTTTGTCTGTCTCTATCTCTCTGTTTCTTTCCCCATCTGTCTCTCTCTAGGTCTGTCTCTTTCCCAGGTTTGTCTCTTTTCCCGTCTGTCTCTTTCCCAGGTTTGTCTCTTTTCCCGTCTGTCTCCCCATCTCTTTGTCTGTGTCTTTTCCTGTCTGTCTCTTTCCCTGTCTGCCTGTCTCTGTCTGTCTCTTTCCGTGTCTGTCTCTATTTCTCTGTCGCTTTCCCCGTCTGTCTTTATCAAGGTCTGTGTCTTTCCCCATCTTTCTTTGTCTGTCTCTCTGACTGTCTCCTCCTTCCCTGTCTGCCTGTCTCTGTCCCTGTCTGCATGTCTGTCTGTCTCTTTCCCCATCTGTCTCTTTCCAGGTCTGTCTCTTTCCAGGTCTGTCTCTGCCTGTCTCTTTCCCCGTCTGTCTCTGTCTGTCTCTTTCACCATCTGTCTCTTTCACCGTCTGTCTCTGTCTGTCTCTTTCACAGTCTGTCTCTGTCTGTGTCTTTCACCATCTGTCTCTTTCCCTGTCTATCTCTATCTCTTTGTCTGTCTCTCTGTCTGTCTCTCTCTGTCTCTCTCTATCCGTCTCCCCACTGATATCTTATTACCTCACATACAAGCTTCTTATACTATGAATGTCTTTTGTTCCTATAGCAACCAATCACAGGTCCTACTAATAACCTGTAGTTCCAGGCTCCATTTACTTTATTGTAGGCATGCTTTTTGGAGAGTAACTGTAAAGAGCGGGGTTAAATTTCCCTGTTAAAACATAGTCTACGACTTTCCCTGGGTCACATGAGGTGTCTGTGCAAAATTTCGTGATTGTAAATGTGACGGTGTGGATACACTTTTCGTTTCACTTTTCCCCATTATGTAGATAGGGGCAAAATTGATTGGTAAATTGGAACGCACGGGGTTAAAATTTCGCCTCACAACATAGCCTATGACGCTCTCGGGGTCCAGACGTGTGAGTGTGCAAAATTTTGTGGCTGTAGCTGCGACGGTGCAGATGCCAATCCCGGACATACACACACACGCACACACGCACACACGCACACACACACACACACACACACACACACACACACACATTCAGCTTTATATATTAGATATTCTAGCTGAAAATATAAAATAAAGTGCTTATTAAAACCTCAAGATATGTGTATTGTATGTTCTAGCAGGGACGTGTACTGTACACTGAGTCATCAAGCAGTATTCTAAGTACATGCCAAGAGGAGAGTCCCTCCTCTTCAATACACTGCTACAGGATGTCATGATAGAGTGAGTTAATGAGCTGTCTGAGGGATTAGACTATACTGATTATGTCAATCTAAAGTAGGAGCAGAATTTTGCACTGGGAATTATTTTTCCTAACTAGTATTAACTTAAGATCCATATCTTGAATTATTAGCAGTAATCAGAAAGTGTGCATGTGGTAATAACTGTCATCAGAGAATTTTTTACATGGCGTGATAAATCCTCACCATCATTCGCCCACATATGAACTGAAATACAATAATAAAGCTTTCTACCATGTCTATCCTCTATGGCACCAATGAATTAGCAAATCTAAAATCACACAGCACTTGGCCTATTCTGTAGAAACCATCATATATACAATATATCACATCAATAATGCACATATCTAAATTGGTCAGTGCAACCAACCAATTCACATGCAGTAATATAATATATATATATATATATATATATATATATATATATATATATATATATATATATATATATATATTCATGTATATATATATATATATATATATATATATATACTGTATATATATATATATACATACAGTATATATATATATATCTATATATACAGTATATATATATATATATATATATATATATTATATATATATACTGTATATATAGATATATATACTGTATATATATATATATATATATATATATATATATATATATATATATATATGTATATATACACACATGAATATATATACACATATATATACAGTATATGTATATATATATATATATATATATATATATAAGTATATGTATATATATATATATATACACATGTGGTCAAAATTGTTGGTATCTCTCGTTTAATGAAAGAAAAACCCACAATGGTCACATGAATGACTTGAATCTGACAAAAGAATAGTAAATAAAAAAAAAACTATGAAAATGAACAACTGAAAGTCAGACATTGCTGCTTTTCTGCTACCACAGAATTTTTTTTAGAAAATAAAACTCATGAACAGGTCTGAACAGAAATGTTGGTACCTTCCTTAACTTAATATTTGGTTGCACATCCTTTTAAGGCGGGCTTTGCACGTTGCGACATCGCAAGCCGATGCTGCGATGTCGCACGCGATAGTCCCCGCCCCGTCGCAGCAGCGATATCTTGTGATTGCTGCCGTAGCGAACATTATCACTACGCCAGCTTCACATGCACTCACCTGCCCTGCGACCGTCGCTCTAGCCGGCAACCCGCCTCCTTCCCAAGGGGGCGGGTCGTGCGGCGTCATAGCGACGTCACATGGCAGGCGGCCAATAGGAGCGGAGGGGCGGAGATGAGCAGGATGTAAACATCCCACCCACCTCCTTCCTTCTCATTGCAGCCGGGAGGCAGGTAAGGAGATGTTCCTCGCTCCTGCGGCTTCACACCCAGCGATGTGTGCTGCCGCAGGAACGAGGAACATCGTACCTGTCGCGGCAGCATAATTATGAAAAAGTCGGAGCCTGCACCGATGATACGATAACGACGCTTTTGCACTCGTTAATCGTATCATCTAGGCTTTACACACTGCGATGTCGAAAGTGACGCCGGATGTTCGTCACTTTCGATTTGACCCCACCGACATCGCACGTGCGATGTTGCATTGTGCAAAGCCACCCTAAGGCAGTCACTCCAATCAAACGATTCTTGTAATGGTCAATGAGACTTCTGCACCTCTCGACAGGTATTTTGGCTGCTCCTCAAGAGTAAACTGCTCCAGTTGTCTAGTGTTTGAAGGTTGCTTTTTCCAGACGCCATGTTTCAGCTCTTTCCAAAGATGCTCAATAAGATTTAGGTCAGGGCTCATAGAAGACCACTTCAGAATAGTCAATGTTTTCCTCTTAGCCATTCTTGGGTGTTTTTAGCTGTCTGTTATGGGTCATTATCCTGTAAGACACATGACCTGCGACTGAGACCTTTCTGACACTGGGCAGCAGATTTCTCTCTAAAATCCCTTGATAGTCTTGAGATTTCATTGTACTCTGCACAGATTCAAGACATCCTGTGCCAGATGCAGCAAAGCAGCCCCAGAACATAACAGAGCCTCCTCCATGTTTCACAGTAGGGACCGTGTTCTTGATATGCATCATTTTTCTGTCTGTGAACATAGAGCTAATGTGCCTTGCCAAAAGTTCCATTTGTGTCTCATCTGCCCATTTGACATTCTCCCAGAAGCTTTGTGGCTTGTCAACCTGTACTGTAGTTTGGCAAATTCCAGTCTGGCTTTTTTATGATTTTTTTTCAACAATGGTGTCCTCCTTGGTCATCTCTCATGCAGTCCACTTTGGCTCAAACAACGACGGATGGTGCGATCTGACACTGATATTTCTTGAGTTTTATGTTCACCTTTAATCTCTTTAGAAGTTTTTCTCGGCTCTTTTTTTACCACAAGTATTATCCATCTCTTTGATTTGTCATCAATTTTACTCCTACAGCCACATCCAGGGAGGTTGGCTACAGTCCAATGGATTTTAAACTTCTGAAGATTATTTGTGCAACTGTAATCACAGGAACATCAAGCTGCTTGGAAATGGTCTTATAACCTTTACCTTTAACATGTTTGTCTATAATTGTCTTTCTAATATTCTGAGACAACTCTTTCCTTCGCTTCCTCTGGTCCATGTTGAGTGTGGTACACACCATGTCACCAAACAGCACAGTGAGTATCTGTAGCCCTATATAGTATCAAAGGCAGCACGGTGGCTCAGTGGTTAGCACTGCAGTCTTGTAGCATAGGGGTCCTGGGTTCAAATCCCACCAAGGACAAAATCTGCAAGGAGTTTGTATGTTCTACCAGTGTTTGCGTGGGTTTTCTCCGGGGTCTCCGGTTTCCTCTCACACTCCAAACCCATACAGATTGGGAATTTAGATTGTGAGCCCCAATGGGGACAGTGTTCCTGATCTATGTAAAGCGCTGCAGAATATGATAGCACTAAATAAAAGTAAAGATTTATTTATTTATTTATATACAGACCCACTGACTGATTACAAGATTGCAGACACCAGTAATGTTAATTAGTGGACACACCTTGATTGAACATGTCACATTATTTTCAGGGGTACATCATTTCTGTCCAGGTCTGTTTCACGAGTTTCATTTTTTTTTTAAATTGTGTGGAAGCATGGTTGAAAAGTAATGTCTGACTTTCATTTGTTCATTTTCATAGATTTTTTATCTATTATTACTTTTGTCAGATTCAAGTTATTTCTGTGACCATTGGGGGCTTTTCTTTCATTAAACGAGGATTACTAACAATTTTGACCACGTGTGTATATACTGTATATATATATATATATATATATATATATATATATATATATATATATATATATATTTATTTATATATTTTTTTTTTATTTTTTATTTTTTTTCTTATTTTTTAAATTTATTTATTTTTAAATATGATCTTATAAAGCTTTTTTTCAGATATATAAACATTTCAACACTGTTAGCTACTCCAACTACTTTATGCTGGGAGGTTCCCAAGATATCCCAATTGAAATAAATCCCCCACATAAACTGAAGATGAACCACCCTGCACATGGAAAGACAAGGTTATGGTCCATAGTTTAATTTAATAAAATATTTAGTAACATTTATTTATTACTCCCTTCCTTTAAATGCCATCATTATTTTAATATAATAAGATAGATATGCAATATAGTTTACGGAACGTTTGGGTAATTATTTAGAAACTCTATTGTGACCTCCATTATAGTTTCTGTAATTATATTTTACAATTACAAATTCAAATATTGATATGTAACCAAATGCAAAAATGTGTACAGTATGTTTAATAGAACATCATAAGATAATCTTTATGGATAGCAACAGTTGGAGTTCCAGCAAAATGATCTGACGTTTAGCTTATAAATAATATTCTACTGTATTTTGAAGTCTTTATGTCCCATTACAAAATGGAATGAAAGCATTCAGTCGGTTACAGATAGCCATTTTTCCTCGAATTCATTTTTGTATAATACCTCTTCTGTGTTAAAGACACAGCTTTGGATATCAATAACAGTATTGTCAGATCTGGTATTCTGCATAATGCTGGGCATCATGGCAAGCCTCCGGAGGCGGAGCTAGTGCAGTTGTTCACCCTGGCCATGTTGTGTGCTCTAAGGGCGCTCTCTTCTCTGCATGTCCCTCCATTGGCTCCTACTCTTCCACCGTATCCAATTCAAACTACTAACACTGACCTTCAAAGCTGTGCATAATCTATCTCCTCCGTACATCTCTGAACTAATCTCCCACTACACTCCAACACGTCACCTCCGGTCCTCCCAAAATCTCCTTCTCTCCTCCTCTCTCATTCGATCCTCACGCAACCGACGCCAAGATTTCTCCCGAGCATCCCCAGTCTCCTGGAACTCGTTGCCTCAACACGTCAGACTATCCCCTACCCTTGCAAACTTCAAACGGAACCTGAAAACCCACCTGTTCAGAAATGCCTACAATCTACAATGAACTCACAGCCGCCTGACCACCGTGCGGAGCTGCCGCCCGACCACCGTGCAGAGCTGCTGCCCGACCACCGTGCGGAGCTGCCGCCCAATCTACACCCCTCCTACTGTCCCCTCCCCATAATCCTATAGAATGGCCCTCTTCCCTCTGTACTAGTCTGTCTACTGTTAACTTGTATATGTATTTTGTATGTAACCCCCTTCTCATGTACAGCACCGTGGAATTAATGGTGCTCTATGAATAAATAATAATAATAATAATAAGGGACTCACTTCAGAATGTGGCATTGCTCAAAGCGATTATGTGGTTCAAGAGTTCCAGGGCACCGAGTCCTCTAGTGTCAGCTGTTGCCAGGGGCTATGGGACGCCATGTCTCCTAGTTCAGCAAGGTGGTGGGAGGTTCCTCCCAGTCAATCTTCCTTCCGCCCTCCTTTGCCACTCTGGATTGAAGGTGGAGACTGAGAGTTTCCTCAGGAGTGTCAGCTGACCCAGGAGAGGGAAATTTAAACCCACCACATCCTCTGGTCAGTGCTGATTATTTTCAGTTGTGCCTGGGTAGGAAGATTAGTAGTTTGTGTTGCTGCTGGTTTGCTCTCTGCTCTTGTCTTTTGGTTTTGTCCCCAGACTCCTCTTATACCTGTGTAATGGTTACTACTTTCCTTGCTGGTTTTGGTGGATTTGATCTGACTGTGGCCTGTGTGCCTAGCCACCAGCCACCCCGCTTTTGTCACCTGGGAAGGGCTCTGCCCAAGTCCTCCCTTCCAGGACCGGAAAGCGGGTGAAAAGAAAAAGAACCCCGGCCATTAAAGGGAACCTGTCAAGTGCAATATGCACCCAGAACCATGAGCAGTTCTGGGTGCATATCGCTGATCCCTGCCTAACTGTCCCTGTATCTAGTAGCATAGATAGAGATCTTTCGAAAAAGTATTTCTAAAGATCTTTTACCATATGCTAATGAGTGAGGGAACTAGTCCCAAGGGCGTTGCTTCCCTTGTTAGTCGGCTCCATTAGCATGTTAGTATGCCTCTGTGAGCGTGCTATCATGCTATTGAATGTGCAGTGTCAGAGGATGATCTCACTCACCTCTCCGCCGCCATCACCTTCTGATGCTGGATTTCAGCTCAGTGCGCATGACCCCGGACTTTCGGTCAAGCGCACTACTTCATAGTGCGCATGACCGAAACTCTGGGGTCAGGCGCACTGAGCCGAAATCCAGTGTCGGGCAGTGATGGCGGCGGAGAGGTGAGTGAGATCATCCTCTGACACTTCACATTCAATAGCATGATAGCACGCTCACAGAGGCATACTAACATGCTAATGGAGCCGACTAACAAGGGAAGCAACGCCCAGGGGACTAGTTCCCTCACTCATTAGCATATGGTAAAAGATCTTTAGAAATACTTTTTCTAAAGATCTCTATCTATGCTACTAGATACAGGGACAGTTAGGCAGGGATCAGCGATATGCACCCAGAACTGCTCATGGTTCTGGGTGCTTATTGGACCTGTCAGGATCCCTTTAAGGGTGTGTGGTAGCATAACAGATAGCGCAAAGTGTGTTTGGTATACTACATTTGTTGGCCTGCAGTCTGATCATCCCATCACTACCCTTGCATTACAACAGGGTGTGTTTGGTCACATACGTGTGACTTTGGTTAACAATTTAAATACAAACAAAAAAAAACATTTAGTATTAAAGCATACCTGACTTTTAATGTGACTTTTCAGAGTAAGGTTTCAAGTCTATGTACATGATTACTGAATTGTATCCGGCGTGTTTCCCCAAATTTTCTCTCTGCTGCCCCTATTCATAATTTTCAATTGTCTATGAGCTACTATAATGTCTCCAATAAACAGCACAAGGAGACATACCAAATCCCTGCTCTCTTGTGGTCATGTTCTGAAGGCGCAGCGGGAGCTTGGAGAATGTGCTGAATTACTGAGCAGTGTAGCTGTGTAGTCAGAATTGGTGAAACAAAAATCACTAACTATTAAAGGGAGTCTCTCACCGGGTTTTTGCCACCTAATCTGAAAGCAGCATAATGTAGCGGCAGAGATCCTGATTCCAGTGGTGTGTCACTTGTTGGACTGCTTAGTGTAGTTCTGATAAAATCCCTATTTAATCAGCACGACATTATCATTAAAGGACTACTTGGCATGCTGGAGGTAGTCCTGCATATTCATGAGCTCTGTATAACTGCTAGATCTGCACCAGAGAAAACATTGATTTTATCAAAATGACAACAAACATCTCAGTAAGTGACACATCGCTGGTATCAGGGTCTCTGTCTCTACATTATGCTGCTCTCAGATGAGGGAGCAAAAACATGGTGACAGATTCCCTTTAAGCAACAGCAGGATGATCCACTTTGCTTCTCCCACACCATTCCACCCTTCCCCCACACCACTCCACCCTTCCCCCACACCGCTCCACCCTTCTCCCACTCTCCCTCATCCAAGGATTTCAACAGTAACCTATCATCCAGTCCCTCAGTGAGCTGGCAGTCAATCTTGTTATGACCAAAGTGGATTTGATGAGGATAACTGTGGAAAAAAAGGCGCAAAATAGGGTCTTACCCAGTATGACACGTGGGGGCAAGTGTGGGTTAGTACACTCACCTGAAGGGGTTGTGCAAGTCACAACCCCTATGAAGACACGTAGTAGATGTGGAAGGCAGCGGTCCTGTAGTGTAGATATATTCCAAGAGGTAGAGCAGAAAGCAGGCTTCAAAATCCGCGCCAGACCACAGAGAATCCAGATGCTTGTTGGTAAATCCTTTCTTTCTTTATTTTTTACAGGTCTACGCGTTTCGAGGACATATCCAACCTCATCATCAGGACAAAGTACAAAGAAAGATGATGAGGACGGATATGTCCTCGAAACGCGTAGACCTGTAAAAAATAAATAAAGAAAGGATTTACCAACAAGCATCTGGATTCTCTGTGGTCTTGAGCGGATTTTGAAGCCTGCTTTCTGCTCTACCTCTTGGAATACAAAGAGGATTTGAGCAGTTGTTGTTGTTAAGAAAGCAGAAGAAGAGGTGACTCATAAGTGGGAAAAATAATAACATTCTTCACTTAATTTGCATTTGAACCTGCTTTTGCCTCCAATTTATTGTTTTCAGATAAGATTTTTGGTAATGATTATAAGGTACGGCGAGGACAGTCAGGTGATCGTGAGGAGCAAGGAGGCCATAGAGCTGGGAAGTAATGTGAGCATAAGAATTTTTTTTTATTTTTTAGATCTTTTGTTTCTTATGAGTGACCTTAAAGCATAATAAGAGACATTCAATTTGTAGAGAAAAATTTCTCTGGAAATCAAATTTCCTGGAAAAATCTGCAAAAAAGGGCAAATTCATATTTTTCCTGATCTGCTAGCAGTAGATACTGATCGGACAATGTGGCGTGGAAGAGGCATATACGAGGGGCTGCTGATGACTTTGGATTTACCCAGAAAGAAACGAGATAGTGGATGAAACTTTACATTTATTCCCCATACTCTCCACTGATGACAACACACTTTTTACATCGGTATTCCAAGTTCTGTAAGCCTAACAAAAAGAAGGATTTCGGTTGTGCCTCAAACCAGAATCTGTAGCTGTCATTGCATCAGAAATGGTGTGAAATTTGGTACCCTTGATGCATCTCTTCAGATTTGGAAACAGATGATAGTCAGAGAGAGCTAGACCTGGTGAATAAGGTGGGTGGTCAACCAGCTGGAAGCCCAGCTCTGCCAGTTTTGCCGTGATCATTTGTGCAGTGTGAGCAGAGGCATTGGTCTTGCAGGAACAAGATTCCTTTGGACAGCTTGCTGTGCCTTTTGGCCTTCAGAACTGCCTTCAATTGGTCCAAAAGTTCAATATAATACCTTGCATTGATGGTGGAACCCTTTTGAAGGTAGTTCACTAGCAGCATGCCCTCCTTATCCTAGAACACAGATGCCAGCACCTTAGTGGCTGATTTTTGCACCCTGAACTTCTTTGGATGAGGAGAACCACTGTGCCTCCACTCTTTTAACAGCTCCTTGTTTTCAGGGTCATACAAATAAATCCAGGTCTCATACATAGTGACCAGTCGATCCAGGAAGTTCTTATTAGTCCGGAAATGCTGACAAATGGACCGGGAAGTTTTCACTCGCATGCTTCTCTGATCTTTTGTCAAACATTTGGGGACCCACTTTGCAGATCACTTCCTCATGTCCAAATGTTCATGGATAATGACACAAACACGTTCACGGGAAATCTCCATGATGTCTGTTATTGATTTATCTGAAATTCGTGGATTCTCCAGTATGAGGTTCTGCGCAGCATCGACCATCTCCGGAACAACAACCACTCTCGGTCGTCCAGGACATTCCTCATCATTGATGCTGAAGTGGCCCATTTTAAATTTGGCAAATTAGTCCTTAACTGTGGAATATGAAGGGCATTGCTCCCCCAATGTCTGCGACATATCGCCATGAATATCATTTGTGGACTTTCCTTGCAGAAACAAGAATTTTATGACTCCCCTGCTCTCATTTGCTGTGAATATCACATTAGGCGACACCTTTGTGATTTCCCGTGTGTGTAGAACAGTGTTGCCATAAGCAACAAACCCCAAATATTGAAAACATATATTAGACACATAAAGCTTTCATGTGATGTAACATTCGTTACCATAGAAACAAAAAAATCACATAGCCAAAGATTTATCAGCAGCTCCTCATATGAAATGTCATGCAACTCGGCTCCACTAAAAAACTTTAAAAATAGATCCATTAGGCTTTATTACAAGTACCTGTAAAGAATAAAATGCACCAGCACCAGTGGATAGATGACATATAGTTCTCATTCTGTTCTTAAAAAATGGTAACAGCTTGGCCCATCATAAACTGTACGGAAATGCAATCCATTTTCATTTACATAAAAAGGGTTTTGTTTTTTATTCTAAAATGAATACCACATTTTTTAGGTCTATAAATGCAACCAATGATTAATAAAGTAAACAGAAAATAGCAGATGGGATGATAATTAGCTCTGTAGGTGTTATGATTATGTAACATTGTCTCTATACAATAGTTAAAATATTTCTGCAGAATTAAGCTTAATAAATCCTTCCAATTACAGATAGCTTATCATGCTTAAAATATCAAAATTAGATTAGAAGCACCAATCTAATTTTGCGCTATAAATACAATTGTTGATTATATGAAGTTAGCATCAATTACAGTCAAGTAGCCTGCAACCCTGTCTCCATGTAATAAAGCGCAGGATGAAAGACTGAAGCTACAATAAATTACATCCATTTAGATATAGGACAAAGGACATACTGTGTGACCCAGTTGGCCATGTACATAGATTTACAGTCTGCATAAAAGCATTTAGCTAATGATTTCTGCTTTCATATAGACGTGCTAGTTTTGGAATATATATATCACAGAAGTGTACATATGAGGACATTCATTAGTGCACTGTGCATGCCCTGGGAGTCAGCGGTGACGTAGGACATAGCCGGTCTCCAGATTTCCAGTGCCCGGCTGGAACCTCCACCCCCTCCCCAGGGGATAGGTGGAGGCCGGCATGGCGTGGCTAGGGGGGATAGGGTGAAGAGGGAGAGGGGTGGGGGTTTAGGGACCATTAGGCTAGGAGCGGGAAAAGGAGGCATTGCTGCGGCTGCAGCTGAAGTGGTGTCCGCCTGCTCCATTAACGGACACTGCTGTCTATATAAAAAAAAAAAAACAAAAAAAAACAAAAAAACCCCGTTCTCCTACCTGCTATGGACGGTCTGTTGGAGGAGCTGTGGGGGGTGTCCCGGCGCCATCCCTACGGCTGGTTGGAGGAGCAGCTGCGGGCGGTGCTGGCCGGTGGCGTGGTGTCGGGTGCGTCTGCCCCGGCTAGGCCGCAGGCGCGGCCCGCTCGTTGCGGTCGGCGGTCGGGGGGGCTCCGGGGCCGGCCGCGGAGGTCTCCCCTGTAGCTAGGGGGCGGCCATGCCGCAGGACCAGGCCTCCGGAGCGTCTCTCTCCCGGCGGTTCCGGGCAGGCCACGGGGCAGGCGCGGCCTTCTCGCAGGCCGCGGTTAGAGCCAGGGCGGTCCGGTGCAGCGCCTGCGGGGCCTCAGCCCCATTAGGGACCCTCCGGCGGTGGGGGAGGTGTCCAGCCTTGGGAGCCCCCTCCGCGCCGGGAGGAATTCACGTCCGCGGCTGAGGTCAGCGGTAGTTAGTAGGCCTCGGCCCGATAGGGGGGAGGGGCCTGCTGCTACCTGGCGTCAAGAGGACCTGGAGGATACAGCGGGCCGCACTGGCGATGTTCCGGTCGGGCAGCCTGGCTGGACGGCACGGGAAATGCAGGACGGACGGCGGGATCCCTGGCAGGAGGTCGGCAGGCCAGGGCGGGACTGCTCTGGGTCTCATCATTAGCCTGGTGGTCGGGATCCAGGAGCGGCGGTGCGTGGACCACCTGGATTGGGCTCGGGCCGATCGATCCGACGTTACCTTCGCCGATCGGACCAGTGGAGGACTTCAGACAGGAGAGGGACGCGGCGCCAGTGACGGCTGGACGGCAGGATTCTGGATTGACGGCTGGCGGGATCACAGCTCCTGCGCAGCTTGGTGAGTACAGCTCTGTGTCTTGTTTGTCTCCTTTGGCTAATGATGTGTCAAGTAGCGCAGTGGGTCCGGCTGGGGCTGGGATGGCTCAGAGGCAGGCGGCGGGTTGGGGAGGTTTTGTCGGAAGTCAGGCAGTTGTTGGCGCGGCTGGAGGGGAGCGGGAGTGTCGGAAGATGTGCTTCGGCGTGGGTGGGAACGGGGGTCCCGAGTGTGGGGGTGGCGACGGCGAGTGCGGCGGAGGTACGGCGGGGGTCTGAGCCAGTGTCGGTTTCTGTGCAGACGGAAAAAGACAAGGATCGGATTCATTTGGATGATAAGGCGAGGGGGGAGGTTTATGTGTGTTTTGATGGGCCGCTGGGCTCGCATTTAAAGAAGGAAGTTAGGGAGAAAATTTGGAGGGATGATTATGTTGAAATCTTCTCTTTGTTGCCGTTAGAGAAATTTAATTTGGACAAGCCCAAGAAAGACGACAACAAAAAAGAGGATGATGAGAAGCAGCGGTGGCGGTTGATCCCTCAGACGTTTACAAACTGGCTGCAGGCGTTTGCAATTTTAGCCAGTGTAATAGGGGAAAAGGCGCCGGACAACTGTTCGCACCTTTTCTGCTATTTGGATTCTATAGGGGAAGCTTATAGGGTGTATGGGGGGCAGGCCTGGTTGCGGTACGACGAACAGTTTCGTCAGCGGAAAGCCATTCGGCCATCCATAAGATGGGACCAGAAGGATATTGGGCTCTGGTTGCGGGTCATGGCACCGACTCGGTATGGGCAATCCTTTCCAGGGGCGGCCGGGGCTTCCGGCCAGGCTGGGGGGCGGTATGGCCAGCAGGCCGGCGGGGGAGCCGGAGATCAGCCGGGATCGCAGAAATCAGGGCTTTGCTGGCTCTTCAATGAGGGCCAGTGCAAGTTTGGGGAGCAGTGTAAATTTAAACACCACTGCTCACACTGTAGTGGCACCAATCACGGGGCGTCGAAGTGTTTCCGATGTAGCAGGGTCAGAGGGGGGCCTGGTAATTCAAAAGGGGGAGACTCCAGTGAAGCTTCGAGAGATGCTCCCTTACCTAAATAGGTTTCCTAGGAGGGAGGAGGCAGAGTTGCTAGCGAGGGGTTTTCAATTCGGTTTTTGCATTCCTTCGGGAGCAGGTCCGGGGCAGGGGCATTTTAAGAATTTACAGTCGGCAAGCCAGCATCCGGAGGTGGTACGGGAGAAGTTGGAAAAGGAGGTGTCTTTGGGGCGTATGGCGGGGCCGTTTCGGTCCCCGCCTTTTCCGGATCTGGCGGTTTCACCGTTGGGGGTGGTGCCGAAGAAGGAGGCGAATAAGTTTCGGCTGAATCACCACTTATCTTACCCGCGGGGGGGGGATCGGTGAATGATGGTATAGATCCTGAGCTATGTTCGGTGGTGTATACGTCGTTTGACGAAGCGGCGGCCTGGGTGCGGCGGTGTGGACGGGGGGCTCTGATGGCTAAGACGGATATTGAATCCGCATTTCGGTTGGGTTGTTGCCGGTTCATCCGGACAGTGTACGCTTGCTCGGCTATTTTTGGGAAGGGAATTATTTTGTTGACAGATGCCTGCCCATGGGATGCTCGTTGTCCTGTTCATTGTTTGAGGCATTTAGTTCCTTTTTGGAGTGGGTGGTTAGGGATGTTTCGGGTTTGCAGTCTGTTATTAACTATTTAGACGATTTTTTCTGTGTTGGTCCAGGGAATGCGGGGGTTTGCCAGAGTTTGCTTGCAACGATCGAGTGGGTAGCTCAGCATTTTGGAGTCCCGTTGGCGCCGGGGAAGACAGAGGGTCCAGGGACATGTATTTCTTTTCTTGGGATTGTTATTGACTCGGACAAGTGGGAGTTTCGGTTACCAGCGGATAAGGTGGTCGCTCTCAGGGAGCAGGTAGCGAGGGCGCTGAGGGTCAAAAAGCTTTCCCTGAGGGAGGTGCAATCGTTGCTGGGCAGACTCAATTTTGCGTGTCGGGTGATGCCGATGGGGCGGATTTTTTCACGGCGGCTTGCGATGGCCACTGCGGGGGTGCTAGCGCCTCATCATTTTGTGCGTCTGTCAGCCAACATCAAGGCGGATTTGGAGGTGTGGGGACGATTTTTGGCGGACTATAACGGGCGGTCCCTCTTTATGGAGCCTCTAGTGGGTAATTCGGAGTTGGACTTATTTACCGATGCATCTGGGGGTCAGGGTTTTGGGGCTTATTTTGGAGGAGACTGGTGTGCGGAGCGATGGCCGGAGGTTTGGCGGTCGGCGGGGCTGGTGAAGAATTTGGTGCTGTTGGAAATTTTTCCGATTTTGGTGGCAGTGACTCTGTGGCAGGAGCATTTTCGGAACAGGCGGGTGCGGTTTTACTGTGATAACATGGGGGTCATGTTAGCGATTAACAATATCTCGGCCAATTCCCCTCCGGTGATTAAAGTTTTGCGGAGATTAGTGCTGGCCTGTTTGTCCATCAATGCTTGTGTGTCTGCGTCGCATGTGCCGGGGGTGTTGAATTCTATTGCTGATGCTCTCTCTCGTTTCCAGTGGGATCGCTTCAGGGAATTGGCGCCGGGGGCGATGGCCGTGGGATTGCAGTGCCCTTCCGAACTATGGAGTGTGGTATGAGGGCAGTTGGACATTTGATCAAAGGATCGTTGGCAGAGGTGACTTGGACGGCTTATCAGCAGGCGTGGCATCAATGGGAGGCTTGGGTGCAGTCTTTTGGTTTGATTCAGTCGGTGGAGGATCAGGTAGGCGTGTTACTCTTGTGGATCGGGCGGTGGTCGGCATGGGGTTGGTCCCAGGAGAAGGTGGGTCGGGTGGTGGCGGGCCTGGCCTTTGGATTTAAGTTGCGGAATAGGCCAGATTTTACGAAAAACTTTTTGGTGCGGCAGGCGTTGAGGGGGTTTTGCCGGGGGCAGAGTTGTGTGGATAGAAGGAGGCCAGTTACTTTTGCTCTCTTGGAGCGAATGGGGGCCCACCTGAGTGCGGTGTGTTCGTCTGTTTTTGAGGTTATTTTGTTTCGTCTGGCGTTTTCGTTTGCGTTTTTCGGAGCGCTCCGGATTGGGGAACTGGTGGCGGTTAGTCGGCAAGGTTCCGGGGGGGATTCAGGCGCGAGATGTTCTTTTCTTTGACACCAGCGTGGAATTTTGGCTCCGAAGGTCCAAGACGGATCAATCCGGCAGAGGACGGCGTGTGGTACTGGGGATGGTGGCGGAATCAGCAATGTGTCCGGTGTGGTGTTTGCGGGAGTTTAGGGGGTTGGGACCGCGGGTAGATGGGCCGTTGCTTTGTCATGAGGATGGTTCGTTCTTGTCGAATTATCAGTTTCGGGCAATTTTCCGGAGGTGTGTGGAAGGTCTTGGCCTGGATCCTGGTTGTTATGCGCCTCATTCTTTTAGGATTGGAGTGGCGACTGAGGCGGCTGTGCGCGGGTTGAGTCCAGAGGTAGTACGGAGGATAGGTCGGTGGGAATCCAGGAGATATTTGAGTTATGTGCGCCCTTAGCATGGCTTATGAGGTGGGGAGTTTTGGATTTGTTGGGTTATGGTATGGTACTGTAATGTTTTTGTTGTCTTCCTTTGCAGGGGACTTTTCCCGTTTGGTCTGGATATTGGGCCACTCCTTTGTGCACTGGGCAGCAATCCGGGCAGACATTCGATCGGAGGGTCGTCAGCTGGGCTTTGCACGAAGTGTGGCGGTAATCCGGTGGTTGGGTATCCGGGGCATGCGGTGGATGCGGGTGTTGCCCGAGGTGCACAGGGCAATACGATTGGACCGGGCGCCGGATATTCTGGTCTTGCACGTTGGGGGGAATGATGTGGGAATGGTGGCGGGCCGGGAGTTGATCAGAGATATAAAACATGATTTACTTTGGCTGTGGGTGGCTGTACCAGGACTTCGAACGGTCTGGTCAGAGATTGTCCCGAGACGGACATGGCGTAGGGCTCGGTCAGTTGAAAGGCTGAATAAGACCCGTATAAAAATCAATCGGGCCATTTCGGGTTTTGTAGTGAGGAATGGGCGGGTGGCGGTCCGTCATTTTGATTTGGAGGCGGTGGATCAGGATTACTGGTTGGCAGATGGGGTTCACCTGAATGCAGTGGGAACAGATTTGTGGTCTTTGGAGATTCAGGAGGGTATTGAGCGGGCCATGGCATTGTCCGGTAGAGGGGGGGTCTCGAGCGTTTGAGGGGGTCAAAGCGCTCTCATTATGGTGGTGGGGGTGGGGTCCTCGAAGTTGGTGAAAATTGGATTGGGGGGTCCCAATGGAGGTGGATACCCCCCCGTTAATTACTGGTTTGGGGAGTGGTCTGGTGATCATGGGGGAACATCGGCTTGGAGGGGTCGGTTCCCGTGCTTGGTGGTTTAACCCTTCCCCCTCATATTTGTTTGGTGCTCCCGAGTTTGTGGTTGCGGCTGGTAGTAACGGGGTTGAGGGGGAAGGTAGGATCGGAGTATTGGGTGATCACCAGATTGTTTGAGCTTCGAGGACCACAACCCCCTGTTTTATAAATGTTATTATAAGTTATGTTTAAATAAAAGGCTGCTGTGGCCATTTCATCCAATTATGTGTCTGTGGTCATTTCAATAAGAGGTTAAGCTATTGGGGGTGGGGGTATGGTAGCAGTATAAGGGGTCACCAGGACTCCACTATGCCAACGTCAAGAGCTGGTGATTAAAGATGAGCGAACCTTTGTAGGTTTGGTTCGCCGACAGTAAACGAACCAAACCTCCATGTGTCCGAACCTTTCCCGAGAAGGTTCGTAAACACTGATTGGCAGTTTGAGCCTCCGTCCAGATGGAACCAGCCATAAACAGATCACTGCCTGGGCAGGCATTTTCACATTTTTGGGGGGTTGCACACTACATCTAATCACACTGTTAAGGGTACTTTACACGCTGCAATATTGGTACCCATATCGCTAGCGAGTGTACCCGCCCCCGTCGGTTGTGCGTCACAGGCAAATCGCTACCCGTGGCGCACAACATCGCTAACACCCATCACACGGACTTACCTTCCCTGCGACGTCGCTCTGGCTGGCGATCCGCCTTCTTTCTAAGGGAGCAGTTCGTGCGGCGTCACAGCGACGTCACACGGCAGCCATGCAATAGCAGAGGAGGGGCGGAGATGAGCGGACGGAACATGCCACCCACCTCCTTCCTTCCTCATTGCCGGTGGACGCAGGTAAGGAGATGTTCGTCGTTCCTGCGGTGTCACACATAGCGATGTGTGCTGCCGCAGGAACGACGAACAACATCGTACCTGCAGCATTAACGATATTTGGAAAAGGAGCAACGTGTCAACGAGCAACGATTTTTCACGTTTTTATGTTTGTTGATTGTCGCTCCTTGGTGTCACACGCTGCGATGCCGCTAACGGCGCCGGAAGTGCGTCACTAACGAAGTGACCCCGACAATATATCGTTAGCGATGTCGCAGCATGTAAAGCACCCTTTATTACTCCCAGTGCGAGATGTTCAAACACTGCAAGCGTCTCACACTGGGTTGAACACCGAGCGTATCCAAGCACAGCAATGCTCATGCGAGTTAAGTTCACACGTAAAGCACCCAAACTCCGAACCCGAACTCTGTGTTTTTAAGTTGGTGTTCAGTTCGAAAACCAAAGTCAGATTTGTTCATCTCTACCGATGATAACAGTTGGTTGCCTCCCTGGCCACCAATAAAGCTGGGGTGCATAAATCCATCTTCTGCGCGCATTGTCAGGGAAGAAAAAATTTCCAAAAAGCCAGCTGTGATGCCAGTCTTGCAAATCATAGGGAAGTGGTAATTTCAGGCTCACTGATAGTGATTGGTGCTTAAGGGAAAATAGGTACTGAATATATTTATGTGTAACCCCAGCACCAAAATGAAGTAAGGGAAGTCAAAATACTTTTGGATGCAAGTGAATTTATTTTGACAGACTGCAAAAAGTGTGCATCGATTAGAGCCACACCAACGTTTCGGCTTTTACGCCTTTTTCAAGGTTGTTGCGTCATGCACAAAAACAAGACTGCTCAGGTCACATTGGACGACCATATCATAAGGGTAGAGGCAAGGTTTTTCACATTTTTCAGAATGCAGTCACAGTGATGATGTGACAATGGGACAAAATGGAGCTGTGAGAGAGCGCCTGCAAGATATGCCCAGGGAATGCGGTATGTGCGGTGGTAACAGCAGCAGCAAAATGTGAAGAACCTTTCCTTTACCTTTCTGATACGGTCGTCCAATGTGACCCGCGTAGTCTTGTTTTTGTGTATGACGCAACAACCTTGAAAAAGGCGTAAAAGCCGAAACGTGTGCTGGGGTTACACATAAATATACTCTTGCAAAACATGTCACTCATACAACCAGGGGCATAACATGATTAATGGGAAGATATATTCACTTGACTAGTCAACCACTCATTGCTGATACCTGGCCAATTATATGAATGATTTTTTTTAGATTGCACAAAAAATCAAAACGGAAGGGGCTTGTTAGAGTCATTATAGTGGGGTTTGGTTTGCATGAAAAGGGGCCTATTTTGTAAAACCAAATTTGTGAAACCGATGTGCTAGATTTTTCAAAAACCATTAACCACTGTGATAAATCTAGTACATCTTAAGACAGTCAAGATTAAATTTTCACTAAGAATTAGTATTGAAAAATGTGCCATTCTATTTCTTATTCACCCATTTACCAATCAGGTTTCCACTCTTTGCACAAAGCAGCAGGGATCCTTGGTTGCCCCAATGTGAAAAGTAAAGTTTCATCAAGAGCTGCCGCGCTAACCCTACCTCCTTTCATTTAATAGGAAGCTCATCAAATTCCTACTGACACATGAAGTTCAGTGTATGACTATGCATTGATAACATCTGGCATAGACAATTAATTGCAGACGGCATTAAGCAGGAGGTGATTCTGCACCCATGCCGAAGCCTCACTGAGAGGTTAGTCTTGTGTGGAGTTTCAATGTGAAATAAAAACATGAAATAATTGTTTAAGGGTTATTATGAAATTAACATGTTATCCGCTATCCATAGAAGATAACTTGATAATCACTGGGGGGGCGATTCTGACTGCCGAGACTTTCACAGACTTTATGGAATCTAAGGATCCTATGGAACCCCACGAGCAAACGCTGCAGAGCACTCCCTTGAATTGCGTGGAGGAGCTAATGCTTGACTTTCGCTTCCTTCATTACCTCTGAGACTGCTGGGAATAGCCAGGCACAGTGCTCCGCTATGTCACACGGTCCCATAGACAATGAATAGATCAGAGATTGAGGATGCGCATGTGCCACCCTGTGTCTGGATCACCACAAAGAATGGCTGCATGTGTATTTCCATATGTATAACATGTATTTCCAGCTTTAATAAGATTTGGATTTCTCTATGGTTCACTGCATACAAACATTTGCCTACTCTCCCTTACTGGGGCTGTTCAGCTGAGCTGATAAAAAAGCTTATCTATGCAACCTAGAAGGATAAAGGGGAGGAGCTTAATTCTGAGGTAAATTCAGAAAGTGGCAGTTGAAGTCAATGTGAGGTGAAGTGAGGAGTGTAATATGGAGATGGTCCTGTCCTGAGGTAAATTGGCAGGGTATCAGTCCCTAGACCACCTTGACTTTCATGGTCAGTGGCAAACTGAAAGATTGCTATTAGCCTTTTCATAAGGAGCAGTGAATTTGCCCAGGAGCTCAGTAATGTGATTGAGTCTGGAAACATCTAGAAGAAACAGTGAGTTTTTGCTCTGGATTCAAGTCGCCTGCTCGCTGGAAGGAATTAAAGATCCAGAGTTCTTTTATCTTGAAAATCCCAATATTTCAAGACACCTTTTCCCAGGTAGGGAAGTAGCGGCGAGAATACACTATCACCACCCAGCAAAGAAACCAAACTCTCTTTATGGCAGGTCAAACCACCATCATTGTGAAGGCTGTAAAGAATGTTCCGGACTGTTCTGCAGAGCTTCAGTAAAAGGTGAAAGCTCCCTGTCCGGTCTCTGGCTGAATTATTCTCTGCTGAACCATCCCTACCTCAACATCCCCAGAAATCAGCCCTAGTTGGGGAGACGAGAGGACAACCCTCTGACACGGAGCATCACTACCTAAGTCCTGGGAATGTTCAACAGCGCCCGGCCATACCAAAACCAAACATCCCAAATGACATCACAAACTCTTTATTTATTTATTTTATTTTTCTCTCCCCCTTTTTAATATCATTTGTAAACCTCATCATAAAAGCCTGTCACACGTGTCCGGTATGATAACGGAGAGTAGTAGAATTGGGTTTTAACACCGCACCAATGACCGCTATGGACGTCTGTAAGATTAATGTTACTTTTTATTTCATTTAAATGAAATAAAAAGTAACATTAATCTTACAGACGTCCATAGCGGTCTTTGGCGCGGTGTTAAAACCCAATTCTACTACTCTCCGTTATCAGCCATCCTGGGTGCTGCTGCCGTGGCCTGGATTATCATGCGTGCATAGTAGTTGTGACTTTCACAACTCGATTCGGTGAGTGCATTTGCTCTTGTTCACCCCATATTACTCGGGTAAAACCCTATTGCGCTTTCTTTTTCCACAGTATTCACTCCAGACGTTCCCCGGTATGGTCACATCGCCACTCGGACCCACCACCATGACATCACAGGTCTACCGGGGCCAGCACGCACACATCTGCTCCATTCAAGATAGGCTTGTAGAGCCCTATGTCTAGCAATCCAGGATCCCAATACTGGAATTGTTGGGAGTTCCTGCAGTTGGCCCCCCAGGCATTAACAAGTTAGATAACATTTTTATTAATAATTCTATATATAATGTTTGTTTTAACAAAAAAATACAGGTCACAAAACCTATTAGTAGGATATAAGTCCCAACGATTTCTGCTGAGCTAGTGATGAAGTTGTGAGCTACCATAAGTTCATTGGCTTTTCATGAAGGTCCCCCCAGATGTAAGAAGGGGTCAAATTAATGCCTTTATCTCTTAAAAAAAATGTTTATCAGTAAGAGGTTCTGCAAAATGTACAATGTTACACCTCAATAAATTGAATAACAGAAACAAAAACACGTCTATGGAGATGAATGTCGCTGTGATAAATAAGTAAGCACAATCCTGGACGACGCTTTTTGAGATTTATTGGCACTTGCCTAAAATCTGTTTCGTAAACAAGCAGCTAAGGGTACAAGATGATCTTGAAATATTGCGTGTTACTAAATCTTTTATTTGGTACACATCACTCGAGTTCTGTGCCATCTAACTGGGAAAAGCAGCAATCATTTATATAGTTCATTATTCTGCCAATTATATATTACCTGGAGTGAAGGCTGACCCGAACACCTTTAGCATCCAGTAAACAGCTCAGCCTGTCAATCTTAGACTGAGTTAAGACAACAGTGTATTTTATTTTATTTTTTAAAACTTATTTTTACTTTTTTTTATTTTACTAGTCTCCCTAGGGGGCTATAAGGATCAGCAGTCTGATCGCTCATTCATTTCTGCTGATCAGAGCAGCATTACTTTGATCGGCAGAAATGCTGCTCTCCTGTTACAGCTGCTGCTCTGCCGGCTATAACAGGTACTATGTCATGATAGTGACAGGAATCACATGACCCGTCGCTAGAGATGAGCGAACCGGTCCCGGTTCGGCTCGAGGTCGGTTCGCCGAACGGAGGTCCCGTTCGAGTTCGGCTCGTCGAACGTTCGACGAACCGAACTCGAACTGCATAGGAAACAATGGCAGGCAATCACAAACACATAAAAACACCTAGAAAACACCCTCAAAGGTGTCCAAAAGGTGACAAACAACTCACAACACAACACAAACACATGGGAAAGTGACAAGGACATATACTCATGCGAAAACAAAACAGCTGGACAAGGAAAAAGAGGAGGACACACAGATATAGGCATGGCACGCCCTTCTAAAATTATGTAAAACACCGCAAGGTGACTCCAAGCGCAGTCTCCCTTTTTTTCCAAAAATTGTGCCCCACACACACCCACCCATTCAGTGGCAGCACTTGTGCCCTAGTTGTACACTTCACAGCTAGATTTGCATCAAGCACATTCAAAAATACGCCATTCTTATCCGTCCCCAGGATGACACCGGGGTAGGTAGCAAAGTCTTTCCAGATCCCAGCTCTGTTCATCTTGGCTTCTTTTAAAAACACAGCAAGCAAGGGTTACTCCAAGCGGAGTCTCCCTTTTTTCCAAAAATTGGGCCCCACACACACCCACACCTTCAGTGGCAGCAGTTGTGCCCCAGTTGTACAATTCACAGCTAGATTTGCATCAAGCACATTCAAAAATACGCCATTCTTATCCGTCCCCAGGATGACACCGGGGTAGGTAGCAAAGTCTTTCCTGATCCCAGCTCTGTTCATCTTGGCTTCTTTTAAAAACACAGCAAGCAAGGGTTACTCCATGCGGAGTCTCCCTTTTTTCCAAAAATTGGACCCCACACACACCCACCCCTTCAGTGGCAGCAGTTGGGCCCCAGTTGTACAATTCACAGCTAGATTTGCATCAAGCACATTCAAAAATACGCCATTCTTATCCGACCCCAGGATGACACCGGGGTAGGTAGCAAAGTCTTTCCTGATCCCAGCTCTGTTCATCTTGGCTTCTTTTAAAAGCACAGCAAGCAAGGGTTACTCCAAGCGGAGTCTCCCTTTTTTCCAAAAATTGGGCCCCACACACACCCACCCCTTCAGTGGCAGCAGTTGGGCCCCAGTTGTACAATTCACAGCTAGAGTTGCATCAAGCACATTCAAAAATACGCCATTCTTATCCGTCCCCAGGATGACACCGGGGTAGGTAGCAAAGTCTTTCCTGATCCCAGCTCTGTTCATCTTGGCTTCTTTTAAAAACACAGCAAGCAAGGGTTACTCCAAGCGGAGTCTCCCTTTTTTCCAAAAATTGGGCCCCACACACACCCACCCCTTCAGTGGCAGCAGTTGGGCCCCAGTTGTACAATTCACAGCTAGATTTGCATAAAGCACATTCAAAAATACGCCATTCTTATCCGTCCCCAGGATGACACCGGGGTAGGTAGCAAAGTCTTTCCTGATCCCAGCTCTGTTCATCTTGGCTTCTTTTAAAAGCACAGCAAGCAAGGGTTACTCCAAGCGGAGTCTCCCTTTTTTCCAAAAATTGGGCCCCACACACACCCACCCCTTCAGTGGCAGCAGTTGGGCCCCAGTTGTACAATTCACAGCTAGATTTGCATCAAGCACATTCAAAAATACGCCATTCTTATCCGTCCCCAGGATGACACCGGGGTAGGTAGCAAAGTCTTTCCTGATCCCAGCTCTGTTCATCTTGGCTTCTTTTAAAAACACAGCAAGCAAGGGTTACTCCAAGCGGAGTCTCCCTTTTTTCCAAAAATTGTGCCCCACACACACCCACCCCTTCAGTTGCAGCAGTTGTGCCCCAGTTGTACAATTCACAGCTAGATTTGCATCAAGCACATTCAAAAATACGCCATTCTTATCCGTCCCCAGGATGACACCGGGATAGTTAGCAAAGTCTTTCCTGATCCCAGCTCGGTTCATCTTGGCTTCTTTTAAAAACACAGCAAGCAAGGGTTACGCCAAGCGGAGTCTCCCTTTTTTCCAAAAATTGGGCCCCACACACACCCACCCCTTCAGTGGCAGCAGTTGTGCCCCAGTTGTACAATTCACAGCTAGATTTGCATCAAGCACATTCAAAAATACGCTATTCTTAACCGTCCCCAGGATGACACCAGGGTAGGTAGCAAAGTCTTTCCTGATCCCAGCTCTGTTCATCTTGGCTTCTTTTAAAAACACAGCAAGCAAGGGTTACTCCAAGCGGAGTCTCCCTTTTTTCCAAAAATTGGGCCCCACACACACCCACCCCTTCAGTGGCAGCAGTTGGGCCCCAGTTGTACAATTCACAGCTAGATTTGCATCAAGCACATTCAAAAATACGCCATTCTTATCCGTCCCCAGGATGACACCGGGGTAGGTAGCAAAGTCTTTCCTGATCCCAGCTCTGTTCATCTTGGCTTCTTTTAAAAACACAGCAAGCAAGGGTTACTCCAAGCGGAGTCTCCCTTTTTTCCAAAAATTGGGCCCCACACACACCCACCCATTCAGTGGCAGCAGTTGTGCCCTAGTTGTACACTTCACAGCTAGATTTGCATCAAGCACATTCAAAAATACGCCATTCTTATCCGTCCCCAGGATGACACTGGGGTAGGTAGCAAAGTCTTTCCTGATCCCAGCTCTGTTCATCTTGGCTTCTTTTAAAAACACAGCAAGCAAGGGTTACTCCAAGCGGAGTCTCCCTTTTTTCCAAAAATTGGGCCCCACACACACCCACCCCTTCAGTGGCAGCAGTTGTGCCCCAGTTGTACAATTCACAGCTAGATTTGCATCAAGCACATTCAAAAATACGCTATTCTTAACCGTCCCCAGGATGACACCAGGGTAGGTAGCAAAGTCTTTCCTGATCCCAGCTCTGTTCATCTTGGTTTCTTTTAAAAACACAGCAAGCAAGGGTTACTCCAAGCGGAGTCTCCCTTTTTTCCAAAAATTGGACCCCACACACACCCACCCCTTCAGTGGCAGCAGTTGGGCCCCAGTTGTACAATTCACAGCTAGATTTGCATCAAGCACATTCAAAAATACGCCATTCTTATCCGTCCCCAGGATGACACCGGGGTAGGTAGCAAAGTCTTTCCTGATCCCAGCTCTGTTCATCTTGGCTTCTTTTAAAAACACAGCAAGCAAGGGTTACTCCAAGCGGAGTCTCCCTTTTTTCCAAAAATTGGGCCCCACACACACCCACCCCTTCAGTGGCAGCAGTTGGGCCCCAGTTGTACAATTCACAGCTAGATTTGCATCAAGCACATTCAAAAATACGCCATTCTTATCCGTCCCCAGGATGACACTGGGGTAGGTAGCAAAGTCTTTCCTGATCCCAGCTCTGTTCATCTTGGCTTCTTTTAAAAACACAGCAAGCAAGGGTTACTCCAAGCGGAGTCTCCCTTTTTTCCAAAAATTGGGCCCCACACACACCCACCCCTTCAGTGGCAGCAGTTGGGCCCCAGTTGTACAATTCACAGCTAGATTTGCATCAAGCACATTCAAAAATACGCCATTCTTATCCGTCCCCAGGATGACACTGGGGTAGGTAGCAAAGTCTTTCCTGATCCCAGCTCTGTTCATCTTGGCTTCTTTTAAAAACACAGCAAGCAAGGGTTACTCCAAGCGGAGTCTCTCTTTTTTCCAAAATTTGGGCCCCACACATACCCACCCCTTCAGTGGCAGCAGTTGTGCCCCAGTTGTACAATTCACAGCTAGATTTGCATCAAGCACATTCAAAAATACGCCATTCTTAACCGTCCCCAGGATGACACCAGGGTAGGTAGCAAAGTCTTTCCTGATCCCAGCTCTGTTCATCTTGGCTTCTTTTAAAAACACAGCAAGCAAGGGTTACTCCAAGCGGAGTCTCCCTTTTTTCCAAAAATTGGGCCCCACACACACCCACCCCTTCAGTGGCAGCAGTTGTGCCCCAGTTGTACAATTCACAGCTAGATTTGCATCAAGCACATTCAAAAATACGCCATTCTTATCCGTCCCCAGGATGACACCGGGGTAGGTAGCAAAGTCTTTCCTGATCCCAGCTCGGTTCATCTTGGCTTCTTTTAAAAACACAGCAAGCAAGGGTTACTCCAAGCGGAGTCTCCCTTTTTTCCAAAAATTGGACCCCACACACACCCACCCCTTCAGTGGCAGCAGTTGGGCCCCAGTTGTACAATTCACAGCTAGATTTGCATCAAGCACATTCAAAAATACGCCATTCTTATCCGTCCCCAGGATGACACCGGGGTAGGTAGCAAAGTCTTTCCTGATCCCAGCTCTGTTCATCTTGGCTTCTTTTAAAAACACAGCAAGCAAGGGTTACTCCAAGCGGAGTCTCCCTTTTTTCCAAAAATTGGGCCCCACACACACCCACCCCTTCAGTGGCAGCAGTTGGGCCCCAGTTGTACAATTCACAGCTAGATTTGCATCAAGCACATTCAAAAATACGCCATTCTTATCCGTCCCCAGGATGACACCGGGGTAGGTAGCAAAGTCTTTCCTGATCCCAGCTCTGTTCATCTTGGCTTCTTTTAAAAACACAGCAAGCAAGGGTTACTCCAAGCGGAGTCTCCCTTTTTTCCAAAAATTGTGCCCCACACACACCCACCCCTTCAGTGGCAGCAGTTGTGCCCCAGTTGTACAATTCACAGCTAGATTTGCATCAAGCACATTCAAAAATACGCCATTCTTATCCGTCCCCAGGATGACACCGGGGTAGGTAGCAAAGTCTTTCCTGATCCCAGCTCTGTTCATCTTGGCTTCTTTTAAAAACACAGCAAGCAAGGGTTACTCCAAGCGGAGTCTCCCTTTTTTCCAAAAATTGGGCCCCACACACACCCACCCATTCAGTGGCTGCACTTGTGCCCTAGTTGCAAACAGGATGTTTTGATTTGCATCAAGCACATTCAAAATCCACAAGCATTTACTCTCCCCAGGATGACACAGGGGTAGTAAATTCCTTCTGGATCCATGACTTGTTCATTTTGATGAACGTCAGTCTGTCCACATTGTCACTGGACAGACGCGTGCGCTTATCTGTCAGCACACACCCAGCAGCACTGAAGACATGTTCAGAGACAACGCTGGCAGCTGGACACGACAAAATCTCCAAGGCGTAACTGGAGAGCTCTGGCCATTTTTCTAGATTTGAAGCCCAAAAGGAGCAAGGCTCCATTTGCAAAGTCATGGCATCGATGTTCATTTGGAGATACTCCTGTATCATCCTCTCCAGCCGTTGACTATGTGTCAGACTTGTTGTCTCTGGTGGCCTTGCAAAAGAGGGTCTAAAAAAATTATGAAAAGATTCCATAAAATTGCTGTTACCAGCACCAGAGACGGTCTTACTGGTACGGGTAGACTGTTGAAGATGACGAGACCGTCCCATGTTTGTCAAGTTACAACTGGGAGATTCACTCCCTGCACCTGCACGGTTGTTTGGTGGAAAAGCCGAGCTAAGATCGAGTAACAGCTTCTGCTGATACTCCTGCATACGTGCGTCCCTTTCTATGGCTGGAATTATGTCACAAAATTTGGACTTGTACTGGGGATCTAATAGTGTGGCAATCCAGTAGTTATCATCACTTCTAATTTTGACAATACGAGTGTCATGTTGGAGGTAGTGCAACAAAAAGGCACTCATGTGTCTTGCGCAGCCATGCGGACCAAGTCCACGCTGTGTTTGTGGCATAGAGGTGCTACCCTTTCTTTCTTCCTCTGACATCTCCCCCCAACCTCTTTCAACTGAAATTTGACCAAGGTCTCCCTCATCCGCTGAGTCTTCCATGTCCATGGACAGTTCGTCCTCCATTTCTTCATGTTCTCCTGCACCTTCCTCAACATTTCGCCTGCTACTATGCACCCTTGTTGATCCCTGTCCCCCATGGTCCCATGCCTGCTGCGTTGGTGATGATGAACGTCTGGACCTTGGTGATGTTGTTGTCCCTTGCGCATATGAATCCTCCTGTAGTTCCTCCCTTTCCTGTTGTCCCACCCTCTGACTCCGAATAGTGTTTAGCGTGTGTTCCAGCATGTAAATGACTGGAATCGTCATGCTGATAATGGCATTGTCAGCGCTAAACATATTCGTCGCCATGTCGAAACTGTGCAGAAGGGTGCATAGGTCCTTGATCTGAGACCACTCCATCAGGGTGATCTGCCCCACCTCTGCATCTCGTTGGCCCAGGCTATACGTCATGACGTATTGCACCAGGGCTCGGCGGTGCTGCCACAGTCGCTGTAACATGTGGAGAGTTGAATTCCAGCGTGTCGCCATATCGCATTTCAGGCGATGAACCGGCAGGCCGAAAGACTTCTGGAGCGATGCAAGTCGCTCAGCTGCAGCGCTTGAACGGCGGAAGTGAGCAGACAGTTTACGTGCCCTGTTCAGAAGGCCATCTAGGCCGGGATAGTGTGTTAAAAATTGCTGGACGACAAGGTTCAACACGTGAGCCATACAAGGTACGTGTGTCACCTTGCCCAGGCGAAGGGCCGCACCCAGGTTTGCAGCATTGTCGCACACGGCCTTACCAGGCTGCAGGTTGAGCGGAGACAACTATTTATTAAACTCGGACCGCAGAGCTGACCACAACTCCTCAGCTGTGTGACTCTTATTCCCAAGACATGTCAAGCTAAAGACCGCCTGATGCCGTTGCGCTCTGCTGCCAGCATAGTAATGAGGGGTGCGTGATTCCTTCTGCGCAGTGAGAATGCTGGTGGCCTGACCAGGCAGGCTTGGGGCGGAGGTGGAGGACCCAGATGAGGTGGAGGAGGCAGAAGCAGTGGCGGAACTTGGACAGACAGAGGATTGACACACAAGTCGTGGGGACGGCAAGACTTGTGCAGCAGACCCTTCACCATCTATCACCATAGTTACCCAGTGCCCAGTCAGCGACATGTAACGTCCCTGTCCATGCTTACTGGTCCAAGTATCGGTGGTGAAATGCACCCGTTCACACACAGAGTTTCTCAAGGAAGCGGTGATGTTGTGTGCGACATGCTGGTGTAGCGCGGGCACACCTTTCTTAGAGAAGTAGTGGCGACTAGGCATCTGGTACTGGGGCACAGCGACAGACATAAGGTCTCTAAAATCCTGTGTGTCCACTAGGCGGAAAGGCAGCATTTCGGTAGCCAAGAGCTTACAGAGGGATAGAGTCAACCTCTTAGCTTTGTCATGGGTCGCAGGAAATGGCCTTTTATTTGACCACATCTGAGGGACAGAGATCTGGCTGCTGTGTGTAGACGGTGTTGAGTAGGGTGTCCCTGGAAAAATGCAGGTTTGTGAGGAAAGTGCAGGTGGAGACATGATGTTGCCTTCATCCAACGTTGGTGCTATCGATGTCTGAGAGAGCTGTACACACTCAGTTGTTTCCCCTTCCAAACCAACTGACGACCTACCAAGCAAACTGCCTGTTGCGGTTACAGTGGTGGAAGTTGTGGGTGGAAAAACAGGTGTGACAGCTGTCCCCACAGTCCTAGAAGATGACGAGCGCGCGGATGCACTGGAAGGGGCAGGCGGTGGATGGTTCGCTCCGCTAGGCCGCATTGCAGCACGGTGAGCTTCCCACCGGGCCATATGATATTTATTCATGTGACGATTCATGGAAGAAGTTGTCAAACTGCTGAGGTTTTGACCTCTACTAAGAGAACCATGACAAATTTTACAGATCACATAATTTGGGCGATCTTTTTCTATGTCAAAAAAGGACCAGGCTAGGCAAGGCTTAGAGGCCATGCGACCTGTTGATCCACCCCGAATAATGCTCAGAGGCAGAGTGGTGGCTGAGGATGCAGTTGTAGACGTGCTACCAGTACTCCGACTGTGTCCAGGAAGGCGCAAGGTAACTTCGTCATCAGTTGCATCCTCCTCCACCACCTCTGTTGACCTCCTCGAGTGCCTGACTGTGGGTTGACAGTAGGTGGGATCTAGAACTTCATCATCAATTGTTGTGTTTGCACTCCCCTCCCCCTCAGACCGAGCCTCTTCTTGCCCTGACCGAATATTTAAGTTGTCATCCCAATCGGGTATCTGCGTCTCATCTTCATCAGTATGTTCCTCATTGTCTATAACCACAGGTGTTACAGTTTGTGACAAAGGGTCAACATTATGCTCAGAAACTTGGTCCTCACGGCCTGAATCAGAGTCACAAAGGTTCTGGGCATCACTGCAGACCATTTCCTGTTCTGTACTCACTGTAGCTTGGGAGCAGACCTCTGATTCCCAGGCTATAGTGTGACTGAACAGCTCTGCAGACTCAGCCATCTCAGTTCCACCATACTGTGCAGGGCTGATGGAGACTTCAGAGCTGGGAGAAATCAAGTTTGATTGGGATGACAACTCAGAGGACTGGTGTTTTTTGGATGCGGTACTTGAAGTGGCTGAGAGGGCACTTGTTGGACCACTTGAGATCCATTCAAGCATTTTCCTTTTTTGGCCATCATCTATCTTTGTTCCTGTTGTTCGTGTCCGTAAAAAAGGGAGCACATCGGATTGTCCACGGTAAGTAGTAGACATCTTACTTTTGCTGGTAGATGGTCTATCTTAAGCAGATGATAATGGAGCTTTGCCACCTTCCCCACGGACAAAACCTTTTTTGCCTTTTCCACCACGCCTCTTCCCCTTTCCACCAGCATCTGTCATTTTGCCACTCATGTTGATTGCGACAAGATTGTGCACTGAAAATGTGGTAGTAAAAATTGAGAGGTGGTGTAGATTGCAGTGGTGGTCTAGCTTTATTAACAGCAAAATAATAAAGAATAAATATCCCTGACAATGCAACTACAGCCCTTAAACTGGCAGCATCAATTGCTAGTATAATGGCTTAGTTATAATGAGTTTGAGTGTGCAATGCAGGCAGACGTGCTGCAAATATCTTTGCACTAGTGGGACTAGACAAAAGTCCAATAGCCACGTTTAGGATGCCACTAGGTACACTCAGTGTTTGCTAGTATAATGGCTTAGTTATAATGCGTTGGAGTGTGCAATGCAGGCAGAGGTGCTGCAAATGTCTTTGCACTAGTGGGACTATAGCAAAGTCCAATAGCCACGTTTAGGATGCCACTAGGTACACTGAGTGTTTTCTAGTATAATGGCTTAGTTATAATGAGTTGGAGTGTGCAATGCAGGCAGAGGTGCTGCAAATGTCTTTGCACTAGTGGGACTATAGCAAAGTCCAATAGCCACGTTTAGGATGCCACTAGGTACACTGAGTGTTTGCTAGTATAATGGCTTAGTTATAATGAGTTGGAGTGTGCAATGCAGGCAGAGGTGACGCAAATGTCTTTGCACTAGTGGGACTATAGCAAAGTCCAATAGCCACGTTTAGGATGCCACTAGGTACACTGAGTGTGTGCTAGTATAATGGCTTAGTTATAATGAATTGGAGTGTGCAATGCAGGCAGAGGTGCTGCAAATGTCTTTGCACTAGTGGGACTATAGCAAAGTCCAATAGCCACGTTTAGGATGCCACTAGGTACACTGAGTGTTTGCTAGTATAATGGCTTAGTTATAATGAGTTGGAGTGTGCAATGCAGGCAGAGGTGCTGCAAATATCTTTGCACTAGTGGGACTAGACAAAAGTCCAATAGCCACGTTTAGGATGCCACTAGGTACACTCAGTGTTTGCTAGTATAATGGCTTAGTTATAATGAGTTGGAGTGTGCAGAGGACAGGAGGGTACAGTGCCAGGATTGTGGGGCTCTGGGTAGAGGAAAGGAAGCCTGCCTTTCTATTCCCTCCTAATAGGGAAATGCAGCGACGAAATCCCTGACCTTTGCTACACAGACGCTGTCGCTGTTTTCAGGACCTGTCACCTATGGCTCTGACCCTGCCGGTACGAGCCCTTAAAAGGACTGATGGAAAGTGCTATCCCTAAGCTGTCCAGCGCTGTGTATGGAGCGCATACAGCTGTATCAGCGATAGGACTCAGGACGGAGCTGCGCCAGTGATGTCTGACACCAAGGACGCAGAAGAGATAATGGCGTCCTGGAGGAAAATGTCCGGTTTTATAATGCAGGGACATGTGACATGGACATCCTATCACACATGCCGTTGCTTCTCTGGCTAAAAGTCCACTTAGCTGTGTGTGTGTCTGGGATTGGCTGACATGCTGGCCCGCCCCACAAGACGCGCGCGCTTAGGGAAGGAAGACAAGGAAAAAAAAAAAAAAATGGCGATCGCCATTATAGAAACAGCAGTGATCTGAAGGCGCTGTTCCCGCACACTATACACTGAAATGTCATAATAGTGTGAGTCACAGAGTGACTTACACTATTACAGCGGAAAGCCAGCTAGGAATTAGCTGTTTTTTTGCTGCTAGAACCGTTCTCGAACGTTTCTAGAACTATCGAGCTTTTGCAAAAAGCTCGAGTTCTAGTTCGATCTAGATCAGGCCCCAAAATCACTCGAGCCTAGAACTGGAGAACCTCGAACCGCGAACCGCGCTCAACTCTACCCGTCGCTACCAAGGAAACCGTTGGCTCCCCGTGATCGCATCACGGGGCCTCAGATGGCGGCCGGCAAAGACGATTTCCCTGCCGCAGACATTTAAAAAGCACTGTCACATTTTGATAGCATTATTTAAGGGGTTAACAGGTGTGACTGGATCGCAGATCCACCCGTGCTTGCAAGGCACGCATGTCTTCTGTTCAAATCAGCAGACATGTCCGGGGATCACCGCCGGCTCACCACAGCAGCCAGCGGTGATCACCTCTACATTATGTAGGATGTACCATTACATCCTAGGTCATGAAGGGGTTAAAATCAGATTATGTACAGTCAGGGCCAGAAATATTTGGACAGTGACACAAGTTTTGTTATTTTAGCTGTTTACAAAAACATGTTCAGAAATACAATTATATATATAATATGGGCTGAAAGTGCACACTCCCAGCTGCAATATGAGAGTTTTCACATCCAAATCAGAGAAAGGGTTTAGGAATCATAGCTCTGTAATGCATAGCCTCCTCTTTTTCAAGGGACCAAAAGTAATTGGACAAGGGACTCTAAGGGCTGCAATTAACTCTGAAGGCATCTCCCTCGTTAACCTGTAATCAATGAAGTAGTTAAAAGGTCTGGGGTTGATTACAGGTGTGTGGTATTGCATTTGGAAGCTGTTGCTGTGACCAGACAACATGCGGTCTAAGGAACTCTCAATTGAGGTGAAGCAGAACATCCTGAGGCTGAAAAAAAAGAAAAAATCCATCATAGAGATAGCAGACATGCTTGGAGTAGCAAAATCAACAGTCGGGTACATTCTGAGAAAAAAGGAATTGACTGGTGAGCTTGGGAACTCAAAAAGGCCTGGGCGTCCACGGATGACGACAGTGGTGGATGATCGCCGCATACTTTCTTTGGTGAAGAAGAACCCGTTCACAACATCAACTGAAGTCCAGAACACTCTCAGTGAAGTAGGTGTATCTGTCTCTAAGTCAACAGTAAAGAGAAGACTCCATGAAAGTAAATACAAAGGGTTCACATCTAGATGCAAACCATTCATCAATTCCAAAAATAGACAGGCCAGAGTTAAATTTGCTGAAAAACACCTCATGAAGCCAGCTCAGTTCTGGAAAAGTATTCTATGGACAGATAAGACAAAGATCAACCTGTACCAGAATGATGGGAAGAAAAAAGTTTGGAGAAGAAAGGGAACGGCACATGATCCAAGGCACACCACATCCTCTGTAAAACATGGTGGAGGCAATGTGATGGCATGGGCATGCATGGCTTTCAATGGCACTGGGTCACTTGTGTTTATTGATGACATAACAGCAGACAAGAGTAGCCGGATGAATTCTGAAGTGTACCGGGATATACTTTCAGCCCAGATTCAGCCAAATGCCGCAAAGTTGATCGGACGGCGCTTCATAGTACAGATGGACAATGACCCCAAGCATACAGCCAAAGCTACCCAGGAGTTCATGAGTGCCAAAAAGTGGAACATTCTGCAATGGCCAAGTCAATCACCAGATCTTAACCCAATTGAGCATGCATTTCACTTGCTCAAATCCAGACTTAAGACGGAAAGACCCACAAACAAGCAAGACCTGAAGGC
The DNA here is from genome assembly GCF_048569485.1 of Anomaloglossus baeobatrachus. Lineage (NCBI taxonomy): Eukaryota > Metazoa > Chordata > Amphibia > Anura > Aromobatidae > Anomaloglossus > Anomaloglossus baeobatrachus. The sequence continues at coordinate 198,932,855 of NC_134360.1, read as the reverse complement.
TGCGGCTGTAAAGGCCTGGCAAAGCATTAAGAAGGAGGAAACCCAGCGTTTGGTGATGTCCATGGGTTCCAGACTTAAGGCAGTGATTGCCTCCAAAGGATTCGCAACAAAATATTGAAAATAAAAATATTTTGTTTGGGTTTGGTTTATTTGTCCAATTACTTTTGACCTCCTAAAATGTGGAGTGTTTGTAAAGAAATGTGTACAATTCCTACAATTTCTATCAGATATTTTTGTTCAAACCTTCAAATTAAACGTTACAATCTGCACTTGAATTCTGTTGTAGAGGTTTCATTTCAAATCCAATGTGGTGGCATGCAGAGCCCAACTCGCGAAAATTGTGTCACTGTCCAAATATTTCTGGACCTAACTGTATTTGCTGTTTTAATTGGCAGAGTAAATTTAAAGGGCTGAAAATACATTAGTCTACCCTCGACTGAACATGCCAATATTGATGGGTTTGACTGACAGTCTAAAGCCTATGGAGGCCAATGACAGGTTATTGTCAAGGGAGTCATGGATCCAGCATGTCCAATTTTGATCTACCAATCCTTTTGTTTTCTTGAGCAGTGTTCCCCAACTCCAGTGCTCAGGGACCACCAACAGTGCATGCTTTCAGGATTTCCTTTGTTTTTGTTTTTTTTTTATTCTGAATCCAAATGCTTCTCCTTTTTGTCCCCCCCTCCTCACTTTGAGAGGGAATGATTCCTGGTAATGATGGAGATAAGAAAAGTGATTAGTTGACTAATGAGTGTAACGTGTGTGTATGACTCTTACTATATTGTGAAATTTATTCTGTGAAGTTTATGCCTGAGGAAGAGGATGTTTTTATCCTTGAAACACGTAGCAAATTAAAAAGGAAAAAAACAAAAAAACAAACTAAAACGCTAATTAATTGTCACAATTTCTCTGTGCAGAGCATCTTGCCTTTGGAAATGCTCTTCTGCATTTTCCTGTGTTACTAGCTAGCAGTGTGTTTGACAGCACAGGATTCTATGTTGGTGCTGATTACTCAGGTGTCCCATCTCCCTGGTAATTGTTAAGGCTTCTTTACTGATCTTGCTCACCCAGGACCTTGCCAGTTGTAATTCCTGGTTCTGCAGTTGTGCTGTTGGCTTGTGTCTCTGCTAGTGTTCTGATCTTTTGCTCTCTGACCCCGGACCATTATTTGACCCCTCTCTGCCCGTTCCCTGTTCCTGTCATTACCTCCTGCCTTTTTGACCTCGGACCTGACGATGTTTCTGCTTTCTCCCTGAACTTATTACGTGCTCTCATGGATTTCTGACCCTCAGATATTGACCTGACTATGCCTCTGTTTACTCCTTGCGCTCATACAGGTCCTCCTGTGAACTGGCCCCAGCTTTCCTAACTACTCTTCCGCCCATACATGCTGTTGGTAGTGGCTAGCATTACATTAATAAAGAAAAAAGAAAAACCCGACAGCGCCTATTGGTTTCTCCTGATTATTTTTATTCATTTATTGGCAAGACCCTGTATCTGCTGAGGACAGAGCAATTTGAACTGGAGTTGGTTTTTACTTCATTATTCACGGAGTTGTGCCTGTTGCACAACCCCATCAGGTGAGCCTTTCCACAAAGGTCTTACCTTACCCATAGGTGAATTGATTCACCCATTGCAATGCCTGTGTGTTTTTTGTTTCTTTATAATTGAATCACCGGTACAGATGATGATTGCATGCCCTTTGCAAAACTAAGGAAATCCTGAAAACATGCAGTGTTGGTGGGTCTTGAGGACTAAAGTTGGGGAGCATTGCTGTAGCATTATGCTGCATCCAGAGATGTCTGGTTGTGGCTCTGTCATAAAGAATAAAGGAGCACGAAGCCAAGCAAGGTACTCATGTATGCATGAGTTGGACAAAATAGTGGCCAGCCGCACAATCAGTCAAACCCATCTTAAGCCTGCTTTACACCTTTCAATTGTGATGTGACCCGCCCCCATCGTATGTGCGGCACCTTCAATTTTTTGACTGTGCCGCACAATCGATTAAAAACTGTCACACGTACTTACCCTTCCATACGACCTCGCTGTGGACGGCGAACATCCACTTGCTGGAGTGGGAGGGACGTTCGGCGTCACGTGGTAGTCGGCCAATAGAAGTGGAGGGGCGGAGATGAGCGGGACGTAAACATCCCGCCCACCTCCTTTCTTCCACATTGTCGGCGGGAGCCGCGGACGGAGGTAAGCTGTCGTTCAATGTTCCCGGGGTGTCGCACACTGCGATGTGTGCTGTCTCGGGAACATTGCACAACCGCATGTTCAATTTTTGAGAAATGAACGACGTGCATGCGATGAACGGATTTTCGTTCAATTGCAATTGCACGGAAGTTTTACATGCTACAATCATTCTTACGATGCCGGATGTGCATCACTTACGACGTGACCCCGCCGACACATCGTAAGATTTATTGTAGCGTGTAAAACGCCCTTTAGAATCATAGAATGGCAGAGTTGGAAGGGACCTCAAGGTCCATCGGGTCTAACCCCATGCGAGTGCAGGTTTTCTTAAATCATCCCAGCTTTATGTTTATCCAGCTTCCACTTGAAGATCTCCATTGATGGAGAGCTCACTACCTCCATCATTTGGTCATCAGTTACCAAAAGTGTATGGTTGCTTGAGGCTTATCTGGTTTAGAAGTATTCAATGAGGATACCCGATCTATGACTAACTATTTAGGACTTCATATGAATTTACAGCAGTTGCAGAATACATTGCATAATTGTTTTTTGAACATTTCTTTAGACCATCTTCTCAAATAATCATAATAGCAAAATTTCGCATTCCTCAGTTCCCTCATTTTGGCTTGAAAAAGTGGCTTTTATTTCCAGATCAACCATGAGGAATAATTTTGTAGGAAGATTGTGCCTTCCATTTCAATCATGCTTGGGGATCTACTCTAAACCACTTTTTTCCTTGGGTGCTTTCTTCTAAAAACAGGCATTCAGGTTGTGTGTGGTATTGTAGATCATTCAATGAAGTTGATCTGCCATAATAGACACAGCCTATAGACAGTAGTGGTCTTATTTTGGAAAAAGGTTATTTTTTTCTTATTCTCAATGACCCTTTAATCTTGTTAGGTTCACTGTTAAATAGAATATACTTGTATCAATAAAGAAATCCTAAATTGTATTATTTTACCAACTTATACTTTAGCTAGCATGTGTAAGATATTTGTTGTTCTAGCAAAAAACAACTACATTGCTATAAAATATGCAAAGGGGGAATCCGGTCACAGACATTGACAGGTCATCAATATCAGGTAGGCTAGGTTAGAACCATGGGGGAGGAGCATATAAACAGGTTTTTTTTAACCAAAAGAGCGGCATTAGTTTGATATGGACCCGATAAAAAGAGGTCACCTTGCTGTTGGCTTTGAGCTCACATAAAACTGGCCATTTTTGTGTGCTAAGTATCTCGATTACATTGATAAGTCATCAATATTAGATAGGATAGGTCAGAACCATGGGGGGCATATAAACAGTTTTTTTAAGACAAACAGAGGCATTAGTTTCATAGGGATCCAACAGAAAGAGGTCACCTTGCCATTGGCTATTGGGCTCCCATAAAATTGGCCATTTCTCTGTGCTAAGTGTCCTAATTACATTGATGAGTCATCAATATCAGATAGAATAAGTCAGAATCGTGGGGGGCAAATAAACAGGTTGTTTTAAATCAAAGAGAGGCATTAGTTTGATAGGGAGTCAACAAAAAGACATCACCTTGCCATTGGCTATTGGGCTCACATAAAACTGGCCATTTTTGTGTGCTAAGTATCTCAATTTGTTCATGTTTTTCATAGCAGTAATGCATGTTTATATTCCCATAGTCATTGCTCCACATATCTTAGCACTACAGAGTGCAGCTGTATTCTTCTTGTTACTATGTTTCATGTTCAGTCTGCACCTGTTCACATTAGAAAGGTATGATCTGCTATCAGTCTTTTTCTTAGATTGCAGGAGCAAATAGCAGCTGAATGGTGGGGGAACCAGGTGGCAGACCCCTAAAAATCTGATATTGATGAACCACACTTTGGATAACTCATCAATATATCATAGTATCATAGTATCATAGTTTTTAAGGTTGAAGGGAGACTCTAAGTCCATCTAGTTCATATATGGCCAGACAACCCCTTTAATTGTTTTTTT
>NC_134360.1:198888691-198926191 GCF_048569485.1 Anomaloglossus baeobatrachus | reverse complement strand
AAAGTAAAGGTTATAAAATCATCAGCTTTTTGAGTGACAGCAGCTGAGGATCAGATAATATCTGGGAGGTATGCATAGCTATTCCCTTCCCCTGTTAGAATTAGCATAAGTATTATACCATCGATATAACTTTTCACTAGGAAGAACCTGTGTGAGGTCATATCCATGTGACCAGAAGGAGCGGGGCCTCAGGAAACAAAGCTGATACCAAGAAAGAACATTATATTTTTATTTGCTGAGGTCCTGTCCCTTCTGGTCACATGGGTATGATTTCACTCAGGTCTTTCCTAGTGAAAAGTTAAGTAAATTGTATAATACTTATGCTAATTCTAATAGGAAGAGAGGATAACTCTGAATCTGACCCACCCAAATATTATCTGATCCTCAGCTGCTGTCACTCAAGAAGCTGCCGATTTTATAAACTGTCCTTTCTTGGATTTCAAAACCTAAACATCCGAGCTGACCACTACAGGTCTGTATAGAATCAGCCTGATAGTGCCAGTATAGCCCTGGCTTTTGGTTATATACAAAATCCTGGTGATTGGTTCCTTTTAACCCTAGAACGCGCAAGCAATTCAATCTACCATAGAATACAAATGACCTAGCAGGCCTGCGAGGCCCCAGGTATGCGTTCTAGGGTTAATTGTTGGATTCTGGTCCCCATAGACTTATATGGGGACCAGAGTCCAGCCAGATAACAGGGCCCAATCCCGAGTCGGAACCAGGGTTTTTTTTTTTAAACCGGTTAGACCCGTCAGTCTCAGTTATCTGCGAGTCTGCCCATCACTATTCATGACGGTTCCTCAGCCTATGTAAACAGGTCTTGCACCACCAAGAAAAAACAACCTATGTGCCCTGAGCGATCTAGTATAGATTGCTCAGTGTTCATCATTTAATTTGGGTTGTCATGTAAACAGGGATTTAAATGACCACCAAAACGTTTACCAATCACCCATCACATCAAGCGTCCAGTCGCTCCATGTAAATAGACCATAAATGTTAAGCTGCTTAAAATTCAAAAGTCCACCAGCATAATATTGGTGATATTGTCTGGAAGGGTGTGGAAAAAACGACCATAGTTCTGTTAATTGTTATTTAAAATGCACCTGCCATTTCACATGACTATTTAAAAGTCACTGTTTTGTGTAGATGAAGAATAACACCAATTCTAGCCATGATATGACTTGTACCCTGGATGTTCACCAGTTTTTTAACTCTATAGCCTCTTTCATTTACAGTTTTCTCAGAGCTAGTGGATGGAAACTAGCTGCTATAATGTTTCTCATAGACAGTAAATGGAGAACTATAGGATTCTTTCTGTCCTCCGTACATGTAGCCCATGTTTATAAGCAGTAACATGGAGGCCATGATGCACTAGAGTTGGGCAGTGTAGCTTTGACTCCAACTCTGGAGTAAGATAAAACACTAACTAGAAAGGTGGAGTTCAATCTGTTTCTCTATTTACCGGTTTCTATTCATTGTCCCTCCTCCATAAAATGAAAAAGAGAGCAAGATAGATTTTTAGTTGATGTTCAGAGTTCAGGATGAATGATGACTTCAGGAAGCACTTTCACTGATGAGATACATGATAGGTTTCGTATATTTGCTTGTATTATTGATTTATGCAAAGTTTGTTGAGACGAAAGTGACCGTTAAACCAATTTAAAACTGCACTGAAAAGATTTAAGGGGTTGGCTGCTTTATAAGGGATTTAACCCTTTCAGACTATTTGTTTTTCAATTCTGACCAGTGTCACTATGGGTGCTATCACACATCCGGCATTTCGCCGGTTTGCCGGATCCGTCACACTCCAGTACAGTGCAATACAGTACAATGGCATTGCAGCAAGTTCCGATCACCTGACAGCTTGTGACCGGCGGAGCTTACGCGATGCCATTGTACTGTATTGCACTGTACTGGAGTGTGACGGATCCGGCAAAGCGGTGAAATGCCGGATGTGTGAAAGCACCCTATGCGGTAATAACTCTGGAATGCTTCAATAGATCCCAGTGATTCTGAGACTGTTTTTCATGACACATTGTACTTCATGTTAGTGGTACATTTTGGACTATATTATTTGTGTTTATTTATATAACAAAAATGAAAATTTTACAAAAAAAGTGAAAAATTAGCAATTTTCAAACTTTTAATTTTTGCGCCCTTAAACCAGATCATTATATCACATCAAATCATTAATAGATAACATTTGCCACATGTCTTCTTTAATCAGCATATTTTTTTAACCTATTTTTTTGTTATGAAGTTAGAAGCGTTAAATGTTTTTCAGCAATTTTTCCAACAAATTTTATAAAACCAATGTGTTTAAGGACCACATCACATTTAAAATGACTTTGAGGGGCCTATGTGACAGAAAATAGTCAAAAGTGACAACATTTTAAAAATTCCACTCCTTAAAGTTCTCCATACCATAATCAGGAAGCTTATTAACCTGTTAGATGCTTAATGGAAATTAAAGCAATATGGAAGGAGAAAATTAACATTTTATTTCTAACAAAAATGTTGCTCTATCCCCATATTTTTTATTTTCACAAGTGTAACGAGAGAAAATGGACTGTACAAATTATTGTGAAATTTCTCCTGAGAATATTGACACCCTATGTGTATTGGAAAATCACTGTTTGGGCACATTACAATGGCTCGGAAGCAAAGGAACAACCTTTGACTTTTGGAGTGCAAAAATTGTTTGGAATAGATATCGTTTGCCCTGTCACATGCGCAGAGCCCCTAATGTGCCTAATCAGTGGAAACGCCCCACAAATGACCCCATTTTGGAAACTATACCCCTGAAGAAATTTCTTTATGGGTAGGGTGAGCACCTGTGAGGGATTCTCCTCACAGCACCTAGACTCTGGTTGCTACCGGGACTTAACATCTTCGGTCCTGGATCTTGCTTTAAGCTGTCCCCTGGCAATTTCTATTATCAATAGTCTTGTTTATAATATTTCTGTTTTCACTTTTAGTGCACATATTTGTGTAGTGTAGATGACGCGTTCTACGTTATCTACACTAGCCAACAGTGAGGTCCTGCACAGGCCCACTTTGATCTGCCCTGCTAGTGTGGATGAACGTGTCATCCACACTAGCTTCAGAAGGAGGACAAAGATGGCCGAAAGAGGAGGCGTGGGACCCAGAGAACGAAGACGCCCATCCGACCCAGTCTGCTCCACACAGACTGTTAGGTGAGTATTATGAACATCCGGTGACAGGTTCCCTTTAAATGAGAATCCATTAGTCAGGCCGCCATGATGGCCTGACAGAGATTATGTAAGGGGCCTTTTACTTGGACCAACCAGAAGCACGAGACAACTGCAGATCAGTAAACTTTTACCAATCAGCAGAGCTTAATGCCTTTACACAAGCAGGCAAATAAATTATCTGTGCCAATTTGGTGACCTATACTAGATTGTTCAGTGTACGTAAGTTGCCATTCTCGGCAGCACTAGTATTCTTTACATAAGAGAACGATGATTGTTTGTGCTGCTCAAAAGAACATTTCACCAGCGTAATGCTCATTCATCGGGCTATCCGTAGCCTGTTTACACAGCAAGGTAATCATGAAACAAGCATTTTAACATGGCTCATTCACGATTATCTTGCAGTATATACGAGTATGCACCGTTATGATTTTATTTTTCTTCATCTGAGCCCTTCTTAATTGATTTATAAACAACGATCACATCACAGTCGAATTTGCAGGGAAACAAAAAGCCTATAAAAGTCAAACAGTACAACATTTTTAATATAAGAATCCCTTTTTTAGAATTGTTTTTGAAATCTCAAATAAATGTATTTGAGTCAAAAAAAAACCTCAAAAGGTAGACAGCCCCTTTAAAGACAACCTGAGATCACGATTTTGTATTGTAAAAACATGGCTGTAAAATACTACTGAAATTGATACTTTTGGTTAAGAAATCCAGTTTGTGTTTTTTCTTTATTCAGCATTTGACATTTTCTGTTAGGCCGGGGCCACACGGGGACTAATATGATCCTCGCATGACACTCGGCTCACGCTGGCCGCACTTTCAGGAGCCAAGTGTCATGCGAGTGTCATTGCGACTGAGGTCCGATCATGCGATCAGACCACAGCTGCGGGAGGCGGTCCGGCACTGAGGAGGGGTAGGCCAGCACTGAAGAGGGGAGGGCCGGCGCTGCGGAGGGGAAGGAGGGATTTATCTCCCTCTGTCCTCCGTTGCCGGCTATTGCCATTCTCGTCCTGCTCTTGTAGTACACCGGTGTACTGAGAGTGCAGTGCGATGTTTCTCTCACCCCATAGACTTGAATGGGTGCGAGAGAAAGAGGATCGCATTGCACCCACAGCATGCTGCGATTGTTTTCTCGGTCTGATTAGGGCTGAGAAAATAATCGCTCATAGGTGCTGAAACATAGGTTAATATTGGTCCGAGTGAAATGCAATGTTTTATTGCATTCCACTCGCTCCAATTTTCATGTCGTGTGTCTTAGGCCTTAATAAGATTTCAGTGCAAAGGGGCTGGACTGTAGACAGGGTGTTCTCCTCCCTGTCTGTGATCCCTTGGCCCCTCTGCCTGCCACTGGTTTATGATAGAAAGGTCATTGCTGAGATCTCAAACAGAGGAGGTAGGCAGAATCACAGACGAGGAAAAGGAAAATCAGTGTACAGTCTGGCCTCAATGTGCCAAAATATAATTAGCAGGAAACTTCAAATAGTCATTAAAGAGAAACCACAAAGCAGATTTCTTCAACAAATATATCAATTTCATCAGTATTATAGCAGTCATTACAGCCATGTCTTTACTTTACATTCCAAAATTTTGCTGACAGGTTCTCTGTAAGTTTTAAGCTACGATGGGTTATAATTTTGAATATAGTTACTATTTGTAGATTTTCTATTAAAGCTGAATAATAATTGTGGGTTGATCATTACTGGGTTGATCATTCAATAATGTACTGAGGACCCCAATTAATTTTGAACTTGTGTGCAGTGTTTTATGTTCAACCAGGAAAATGCATGTGAGGGAAGAAAATAATTTTGCTGAAACAATTCACTACGTAACAATTTTACATAATTTATTTTGCTCTCATTAAGTGTGTTTTCCTAATTCTTTGTGCCTAAAATGAACATAAAAAGTTATTGTTCCCCATGAACTTTGTTTTTGTGGTCAATACAATGATATTTTAAATTGTATCTCTTTTTAAAAATATTCAGTGCTGAGTATAAACTTCAAGAAGCTTGTGGAACTTTAATAATTGTCAAGAAATTTCTAGAATTGTCCAACTACATACCTATCTTAAACTATCCATTTCATGTGCTGTTCTGAAAATGTATGTACAAACTTCTGAACTTGTGTACACAGCTACAGTTAATTTAGATGGCTTCAAGAGGTTGCATATATCCGGCAGATGTATTTTGCTACGTCTGTGGACAGTTTGTAAAGAAAAGAGCAAAAACGTTCTCTGTGAAATAATCTGCTATGATGTGAGATGCCTACAAAGCAAACTTTGAGGGATCATTCATGACCATTGAGGAAGGATTCTCCAGTCGTGCTGTATGTGTGTTACCCACCAATACCATCTGTAAATAATACACGAACTGCATGTGACTTGGTTTAAAATTGGCCACAGCAGCCTTTATTACCTATTATTTACATACTAACACAAGGGGGCGCCGTCCAACGGGCGACCCCAACAAATAACAATAGGTAACACAGTAACCAATACAGTAAATATACAACCCTGAGTAGGCCCAGTCCAGGAACCACTTCTCACCCCAGTATCCCTGGCCGCAACACACCGACCCAGAGATGAGGTATTAATCACCTACGGATTAACCCCCCAACTTTGCAGAACCCCGTGCCTGCAACATCCCGGAACCTGGAGCCACCATACCAAGATGGTGTCTCTCTGTCCAGTTACCATTGCCTTCAACCGCCTCTGGACCAGACCTACCCCCCGCTGCTGTGACAAAGAAACAACCCAGACCAAATTCCCCTCGGTATTAAACACAAGGGAGGGTGGGCGGGGATCGTTCCATATCCGGAAGTCAAGAGAGAGGGGGTAAGTCAAAGTCCTTTACTTACACCCCTCAACTGTCCCACCTCTTCCTCCAGGGAACTCCTCCTACCCACCAATCCCTTTATTCTGCCTTATAAACAAACCATTCCTGTTTCCATTAACCCCATCACTCCTTCCCTTCCCTCTAGTCATGTCGCCCCTCCACCCTATGGGTTCCATGGCTTTCTAGACAAACTGTGGGTACCTCATTTCACATGTGAGCACTGCAAGAAAACTCTTGAAGATAAGTAGACAACTGCTGTTTTCTTAGATGGCAGATATTTATTTTCATTTTGCAAAATTCTGAGATCTACCGTATTTTCCGGCGTATAAGATGATCCCCAACTTTTCCAGTTAAAATATAGAGTTTGGGATATATACTCGAGTGTAAGCCGACCCAAGTAATGTGCCCATTGTTTAGTGATGTCCCCTGCTGTAATGTCCCGTGCAGTAATGAGTCCATTGTTTAATTAATCATGTCCCCTGTTGTAATGTCCCCATTGTATAGTTATATCCCCTGCTGTAATGTCTCCATTGTATAGTAATGTCCCCTGCTGTAAGGTCCTCATTGTTAATATCTTAAATATCACTAGTAATGTGAGAAATAAAGAAAATTCTCAATCAAATTGTATTTCATTTGCTTACAGTTTAGAACTGGGGTAAAAAAAAGAGAACCATCCATTTTGTTATCCCAGTATTTTGGTATGAACCAATTTAACACTCAACCTATTGCTACTTCTGCATGGTGGACCCTTCCAAATGTTGAACTGACAAAAATGCACCTCCTGTCATGTATCTTGATATTCCTTAAATCATTGACCCAGTAAAGCACTGCCCTGACTTCTTTTTACCATTTCCTCCAGACAGGGATCAACCACTTTTAGGAGAAATCAGAAAGTCAGACACCGAGGAAGACATTTAAGATCACAATTTCAATTTTTCAGATGCAGCTGAGGAACAGAAGCCATACTACCCTCGCCAAAAAGACCTCAATGATTTCATCAGAGACCTTGGTCTCACGAAGTCCAACGCTGACCTTCTGACATCAAGGTTCAAGTAATGAAACTTATTAGATGAAACCGTCCAAGTCATAGATCAGAGGAAGCGTCACCAAGCTTTTTCCAGGGTTTTTAGTTGACAAGATGGACTGTGCTTCTGCAACAATGTGGCTGGTTTATTCAAATGTTTATGAATAACCTGTGACCCCAAAGACTGACACCTGTTCATAGATTGATCATGAAGGAGCCTCAAATCTATGGTGCTTCACAATGGAATCAAGTATCCGTCTCTTCCTGTAGCTCAGTTGGTGCACCTGAAAGAGGAATATACCAGTGTGAAGATGGTGCTAGCTGCCTTGAATAGTATGGCTTGGGAGGTTATCAGAGATTTCAAACTGGGGTCATTCCTGATGGGCCTCCCAAGGTGCTTTTACAAAGTATCTGTGGCGTCCCTGAGGGTCCAGTCTCCACAGGGGTACTGCACCTTAGCCAGAGGTGTGGTACCCTATTCCCTGGTAAGGAGGAGGGCACAGGCCGTTGTTTACACATACACTCTTAATATAGCTACACCGCTTCAGGCCAAGGTTAGGGCAAGATTGCTCCTTAGGTAGAGCACAGTCCCTGAGCCAGTCTGGAGGTGGGGTTAGTTGATGGGTTGAACACAGATAGAACGGAGTGGAGAAAGAGGTACCACACAAAGGGGAGAGGGACTGAGGACTGGAGCCATATGAGATCGTCCTAGGACTAGGAGAAAGATCCAAAAGAAAATAAGAAAGGGTCCCAGAGTCACAGGCAGTGAAAGATCCACTCGTGAGCTCGCATCCACTTTCAATGCACCGGTGTGGAGGGACTAGACTGCAAAGGGGAACCGGCCCCTAGACTAGTAGAGAACAACTAGGCTCAGCTAGCAAACGGGAGATGGAGATATCTTTATGTGCCGAAGCCACAGCCACACACAAATCCGCTGAAAAGTTGACCACAGAAAGCTAGGCAACAGGGCAGAGGACCTAGCAAGGCCCGTGGACACCAGGTTGGGGCACTGTGTATGAGGCGCAGGGCAGGAGGGCGAAGCCAGAGCAGGAAGATGAACAGGAAAGGGATACAGAAAGGGACATCGATTCTGTGCCTCTGAATTACCTGGGGATTGGCAGGACTCAGCATTCCAAGGGTGGTGTTTGACCGTGATAACCTAGAACTGCCAACTGTGAGTGAAACAGCTAATGAATGCACCCCACTGTGTCCTGTAATCATTGTCTGCGCCGCCAGCCCCGCGCTACACAAACATTACTCCATCATAGACTACACCGGTTGCCCTGGGGCCCAGCTCCACCTGTGGGGAGTTGTACCATCATTGCTGCATCACCATCTGCCCCGGTGGTCCCATCCAGCAGTATCGGCCAGACATTGCCAAACACCACAGGTGGCGTCAAGATTGATCTCCCCTGTAAATATATATTCTCCCAACTTTAAAACGACACTGCCAGGATCACAGAGTCAGGCCCTGCCACCGTGACCTCCCCGAAATGAAACCGGCCCAGTTTTGAGTGCCCCCCCACGGCCCTGGTGGGTATGTCATAACCTTGCTATCTTTTCCTTTGTGACAGCCGTGATACTCAGGCACACTACTGCAGGTCGGACTTGCTTCTCTGTGGAGAAGAACAATGTAAAGTGGGAGCAACTGGTGGACCCTCGCAATCTGCTGAAGCCACTGCTACACATCAAGTTATGGCTCATAAAACAATTTATCCTGGCTCTTGATAAGGTGTTGACAGCTTTCAAGTACCTCCAAGATCTTTTCTCTAAGCTGTCTGATGCAAAGGTCAAAGCTAGTGTCTTCGATGGATCACAAATCAAGAAGATCATAGAGTGCAGCGAATTTCCCAAGAACCTGAATAGGAACCAGAAAGTGGATTGGAAAACTTTTGTCGCAGTGGTTCACAGCTTCTTGGGCAATCGTAAGGGTGAAAAGTATGCACAGCTGGTACAGAGTCTGACAAAGAACTACGCTGCAGTGAGCTTAAGAATGTCACTCAAAGTCCATATACTTGATGCCCATCTTGATAAATTCAAAGAGAACATGGGAGCTTATTCAGAACAAAGCAAACACTTACTAGGACATAATGAACGTTGATCGCCATTAGGAAGGCCAGTATGACGAGAACAGGATGGGAGGCTATAGTTGGAGACTGTTTCGTGAAAGTGATTTCAATACAGTCGTACATCTCAAAAATGTACTTTTTTTTGCAAATATATATATATATTGTATATATTCATTGATTGAATTTCAGAATAATTGTATGTTTGCAGTGAAATATGGATTTCTATGATAAAACACAAGCCCAAGTCAAAAATGTTGTGCTTTATCTCAAGAAATATAAAACTAGCATAGGCCATTGTCACAAAATCAAAGCTAATGAGGATTATCGGTGATTTTTTTTATCACATTTATATGTGAGCAGGTGAAATATAACAGTCAGAATCCAGGAACAAAAATTGTATTTCATAGTGTTATATGTGCCTCCATCCTCTGATGTCATTTAGAGGAAAGTGAATACAGGAAAAATACAGTATGTCATTATATCAATTATGATGTGGCAATTATGTGACATTTGTGATGGTGCATGGAGAAGGCACAATGGATTGCATTGTCTGAGGATAATCTAATTCCAGATGATCCTCAGATAGAAGCAGCTGCAGGGTGTATATGCCTTGATATGGATGTGAGGTGTAGCTTCTCTTCAATAAAATCACAGGGCTTCAAGGCACTGTCTGATAGAAAGTGTAAAACGAGATTCTCTCCCAAATTAGAGACCTAAATGTGATCATCTTCCAGCAATGCTGGGATACGTATCATTATGTGCACTGTCACCATTTCATAAGTCTTCAGAAATAGAACGGTATAATTGGAAAATGTATAAAGGATGAAAAATAAAATCAGATTTATTATGGTATAAGTCATAATTAAATGATGGTTATAATGTAATATATTGCATAGGGCTAATAAAAATGTATATATGTAAATATATATATATATATATATATATATATATATATATATATATATTCTGCTCAATAAAATAAAGGGAATGCTAAAATACCATTGTGTATATATATATATATATATATATATATATACTGTGTGCAGAATTATTAGGCAAATGAGTATTTTGATCACATGATACTTTTTATACATGTCGTCCTACTCCAAGCTGTATAGGCTTGAGAGCCAACTACCAATTAAGTAAATCAGGTGATGTGCATCTCTGTAATGAGGAGGGGTGTGGTGTATGACATCAACACCCTATATAAGGTGTGCTTAATTATTAGGCAACTTCCTTTCCTTTGACAAAATGGGTCAGAAGAGACATTTGACGGGCTCTGAAAAGTCCAAAATTGTGAGATATCTTGCAAAGGGATGCAGCAGTCTTGAAATTGCCAAACCTTTGAAGCGTGATCACCGAACAATTAAGTGTTTCATAGCAAATAGCCAACAGGGTCGCAAGAGGCGTGTTGGGCAGAAAAGGCACAAAATAACTGCCCATGAATTGAGGAAAATCAAGCGTGAAGCTGCCAAGATGCCATTTGCCACCAGTTTGGCCATATTTCAGATCTGCAACGTTACTGGAATATCAAAAAGCACAAGGTGTGCCATACTCAGGGACATGGCCAAGGTAAGGAAGGCTGAAAAACCACCACCTTTGAACAAGAAACATAAGATAAAACGTCAAGACTGGGCCAAGAAATATCTTAAGACTGATGTTTCAAAGGTTTTATGGACTGATGAAATGAGAGTGACTTTTGATGGGCCAGATGAATGGGCCAGAGGCTGGATCAGTAAAGGGCAGAGAGCTCCACTCCGACTCAGACACCAGCAAGGTGGAGGTGGGGTACTGGTATGGGCTGGGATCATCAAAGATGAACTTGTGGGACCTTTTTGTTTTGAGGATGGAGTGAAGCTCAACTCTCAGACCTACTGCCAGTTTCTGGAAGACAACTTCTTCAAGCAGCGGTACAGGAAGAAGTCGGTATCATTCAAGAAAAACATGATTTTCATGCAGGACAATGCTCCATCACATGCATCCAACTACACCACAGCGTGGCTGGCCAGTAAAGGTCTAAAAGATGAAAAAATAATGACATGGCCCCCTCGTTCACCTGATCTGAACCCCATAGAGAACCTGTAGTCCTTCATAAAATGTAAGATGTACAGGGAGGGAAAACAGTACACCTCTCGGAGCAGTGTCTGGGAGGCTGTGGTGGCTGCTGCACACAATGTTGATCGTAAACAGATCAAGCAACTGACAGAATCTATGGATGGTAGGCTGCTGAGTGTCATCATAAAGAAAGGTGGCTATATTGGTCACTAATTTTTTGGGTTTTGTTTTTGCATGTCAGAAATGTTTATTTCTAAATTTTGTGCAGTTATATTGGTTTACCTGGTGAAAATAAAAAAGTGAGATGGGAATATATTTGGTTTTTATTAAGTCGCCTAATAATTCTGCACAGTAATAGTTACCTGCACAAACAGACATCCTCCTAAGATAGCCATATCTAAAAAAAAAAAAAAACACGCTAGCTTCTAAAAATATTAAGCTTTTGGGTTCATTGAGAACATAGCTGTTGATCAATAAGAAAAAAAATCCTCTAAAATATAACTTCCCTAATAATTCTGCTCACGGTGTATACTGTATATTCTGTAATTATCTTTTAGGGAACAGAATAAGATTTTAAATTTGTATTTTAAAAGTTCTGCTATCCAAATAGCTTAAGTATATGCACAGCAAGCAGGGTATAACATAAAATGTCATCTTTATTCACATTTTTTTTTATTTTATTTTAATTGTTAATGCATAAAAACAAGTCATTTTAAATGAGGGTTATATATAACTTAATCAATTAGGAATCTAAGGATGTCAACATGATATATAAAGTCAGTTCTATCAGTAAATGCTTGCCAAATATCGGATATAATTAATATACTATCATAATGTTATAAGTCAAAAATAGTCTTTAGATTAATGAATGAGGCCATCCTTATGACCATTATAGTGTCAATGGATACACTATAATATATGAAGTAAATATTTCCAGCTAAGTATATAGCGCTATCCATGGTATGAATTTGTATTTTTAAAGCAATCTGATTCAATTGTTTTTATTGATTTTGCAAGTTAAAATGGGGAGATCTGAGTTGGGAAAGCATGGGGTTAACAGTAGGAAAAAAAGGGGGGATGGTTATATGTGGTTAACCAGGGGTTAACAAGGCAATGTACATACAGAGTTTAGAGGTCTTTTTACACTTCATTAATAGTTCTGTCAATGTGGAGGTTATAATGGTTTAAAATTTACAAGGTTTCATCACCAACAGATTGTCACCTTAAAAAAAAATAGTTTTAAAGGTGGCTTTTTTAATTTTTTTTAATTTTTTTTTTTTATAGACCTATAGGGAATTTTAGTTTTGGTGGTGGAAAGCTGGAAAATATCGGAAAAAGGAAAAAAGAGAATGGAAAATTTTCCATTGTTTTCTTTTTGCTTATTCCTTCCCTTTTTCCAAGAGCCATAACTATTATTATTATTATTATTATTATTATTATTATTATTATTATTATTATTATTATTATTCTATTAATTCCATGGTGCTTTACATATGAAAAAGTTATACATAATAGAGACAAGTACAATAATTTATATTTTTCCATCATTATAGCCATATGAAGGCTTATTTTTTACAGGACAAGTTGTACTTTTGAAGGATACCATTCATTCTGCTCCATTTTGTACTAGAAAACGGGAAAAAAAATTCCAAGTGCGATGAAATTGCCAAAAAAAGTGCAACTCCGCAATTGTTTTTCTTTTTTGTTTTTTTTGGTAATTTTTATTTACCATGTATATTATATGGCAAAAATGACCTGATAAAATCATTCGTCAGGCGAGTGCGAGTTCATAGATACCAAATATGTATAGTTTTACTTTTATCTATGTGGTGAAAAAAAAATCAGAAATTTGTAAAAAAAAAAAAAGAAAATTGTGCTTTTGTCGCCATTTTCCAAGACCTGTAACATTCTAATTTTTTGGGATCTGGGGCTCAGTCATGGCTTATATTTTGTGCCTTGAGCTGAAGTTTTTAATTATACCATTTTTCTGTAGATCCAATGTTTTGATCTCTTGTTATTGCATTTTAATGCAATATTGTGGCGACCAAAAAAACGTAATTTTGGCATTTTGATTTTTTTATAGCTATGTCCCTTTATCAATCAAATTCATTGATTGTATATTTTGATAGGGTGAGCCTTTATGAATGCAGTGATATGTGTATCTTTATGAATGCAGTGATACCAAATATGTGTATCTTTTATTGTTTTATTTTGAATGGGGCAAAAGGGAGGGATTTTAATTTTTAGTTAGGTGGTTTTTTTTTTATAGTTTTCAAAACTTTTTTTACATTGTTTGTTGACTTTACTAGTCCCCTTAGGGGACTTTATGACTGTACTGTCTAATTTCTTCTGATGAGCAGTGCGATGACAAAGTTTGACAGCGCGATCCAAGGGGTTACGAGGCTCGGGTGGATGAGAGATCCACTCGTGCCTGTGAGCTGCACATGTCTGCTGATCAAATCAACAGACATATGCGGAGAAAAATGTGGGCTCGCTGCGCAAGCCCACATTAAAAGGACAGTAACGGCCATGGACGTATATATATGTCCTTGGTCATGAAGGGGTTAAATAAAAATGGGATATCAATGTGTAAGGAAGTGGACTAGGTGCTTTCATGTTCCTTCCCTTGAAGACACCAATTGCGTTGTGATACAGTTATATAGTGTAATATCAATTGTGACCTGTATCTTTTTAATTACTGTATTGTTTTATGTGAACTGTGATATATCTTGTGTCATTATGAAGGTAATGTGATGTAATGTGTTCCTGTATAATGTACACTGTAGTAGTGTTTTCATGTATGATGCAGTGCACTGTCATCTTAGGGCGTTGAGTTCTGCCAAGCAACAGACAGAGCAAAGTCAGAGGTAGTTAAAAAGGTTTTCCCACAATCAAAATTCATTTTTAAAGTTGACTTTATCAGTAAAATCTTGGCATAATAATAATTTCCACAATTGGATGCTGAGATAATCTTATATACTGTATGTGTCCCTGCTATTTACTGTGTAATGGCCGTGTCTAAATGTACAGGGACATAG
The DNA here is from genome assembly GCF_048569485.1 of Anomaloglossus baeobatrachus. Taxonomy (NCBI): domain Eukaryota; kingdom Metazoa; phylum Chordata; class Amphibia; order Anura; family Aromobatidae; genus Anomaloglossus; species Anomaloglossus baeobatrachus. The sequence continues at coordinate 198,911,950 of NC_134360.1, read as the reverse complement.
TCTAATCATACCACATCTCCTGGGCAGAAGAGGAAGCAAAAGAGAGTATACAGATAGCACAGCATGGGATTACAGCTGATTCTTTCTGTGAGGCAAAACATTTCCCTGCCTGTTTTTTTTTTAAATGTTGTACCTCAAAGAAAGAACAATTTGCGATCCTGTGCTTTGATGTCTGTGCACATACTTCCTCCCCTACCCATGTTCTGTGCAATAACCATTACACAGTACACAGCAGGGGCCTATATATATATATATATATATATATATATATATATATATATATACACGTTTATCTAAACACAGGAAAAATAAATAAAACACATGAAATTGTAGAAATTATTCTTACTCCAGTATGTAATATGCAGAAGCGGTTTCTGCACCAAACCTTGCAATACCTTGTCACCGGATTTATAGGTCAGCTTCAGTCCTCCTTGTGGAAACAATGGTAATGGGTGCACACAGACAAGGAAAAAGAAGATCCAAACTGATGTCCAGGAAGTAGAAATCTGCGGCAAACACAATCCAATTTTCCAAAGTGCTTTATTCCATCATAAAGTGCAGTTAAAAGTACGAAAGAACGGGACCCGTTAAAGCACAAGGAAGTACAAAACGGCCTCATTGTCCATAAGGGGGCTTGCACCCAGCTCTCTCCCCACTACTTTTAACTGCAATTTATGATGGAATAAAGCACTTTGGAATACTGGAGGGTGTTTGCCGCAGATTTCTACTTCTTGAACATCATTATTATTCCAAGATCTATTGAATAAAATCAACTTTGAAATGAACTTTGTTGTGGGGAACCCCCTTTAACTGTTAGTACTTGTCCACAATGGGAGGGGTTAGTTGATAGGATAAGAGATAGTTCCTTCTAGAGAGTTAAGGTACCGTCTCACTTTAGCGACGCTCCAGCGATCCCACCAGCGATCTGACCTGGTCAGGATCGCTGGTGCGTTGCTACATGGTCACTGGTGAGCTGTCAATCAGGCAGATCTCACCAGCGACCAGTGACCAGCCCCCAGCCAGCAGCGACGCGTGGAAGCGATGCTGCACTTGGTAACTAAGGTAAATATCGGGTAACCAAGCGCTTGGTTACCCGATATTTACCTTGGTTACCAGCGCACACCGTTTAGCGCTGGCTCCCTGCACTCCTAGCCAGAGTACACATCGGGTTAATAAGCAAACCGCTTTGCTTATTTACCCGATGTGTACTCCGGCTACTTGTGCAGGGAGCAGGGAGCCTGCACTGACAGCGTGAGAGCGGCGGACGCTAGTAACCAAGGTAAATATTGGGTAACCAAGCAAAGGGCTTCGCTTGGTTACCCGATATTTACCTTGGTTACAGCTTACCGCAGGCTGCAAGACGCCAGCTCCCTGCTCCCTGCACATTCAGATCGTTGATCTCTCGCTGTCAAAAACAGCGATGTGTGCTTCACAGCGGGAGAGCAACGTCCAAAAAATGAACCAGCACTGTGTGTAACGAGCAGCGATCTCAAAGCAGGGGCCAGATCGCTGCTTAGTGTCACACACAGCGAGATCGCTAATGAGGTCACTGGTGCATCACAAAAAACGTGACTCAGCAGCGATCTCGCTAGCGATCTCGCTATGTGTGAAGTACCCCTTAGTGGAGATCTAGTGTGCAATTATCTGTAGGTTGTGAAGGTCACATACAGTGGGGGACTTGTGACAGCAAAAGAAGAAAGGAGACACTAGATCAGATAGCATGATCCCTCAATAGAATGGCTTCATAGAATAGGAGCCAGAGGGTGGGACTCTAGGCCAGGCCAATAACCGTCAAGGTAAAGTATTTATACTTAAGGCCCTGTCACACACAGAGATAAATCTTTGGCAGATCTGTGGTTGCAGTGAAATCATGGACATATTGTTTCATTTGTACACAGCCACAAACCTGGCACTGATTGTCCACAATTTCACTGCAACCACAGATCTGCCGCAGATTTATCTCTGTGTATGACAGGGCCTTTACTGGCCTGGTTGATTCTCCCTATGCCTCTGAGAGCACAAGGTTCTGCTCTGACACTAGTGGCTCCCCTTATAAGGAGAAGAGACGTGGATATGGAAATGTCTGGGAGCGCAAGACTCTACTCTGGCCATAGTGATGTAAACCTCAAACCTGCCCTGTATTAGGAGACTGGACGTTGAGCTGCTAGAAAGGAAAATGATTGTCATGAGTTGGACTGTAGCATTAGACTGCGTTGGATTCATTGAAGCACTGATTGGCGCAAAACGGGCATCATCTGGCTTGCAGTACCTGACTCCCTTGTCGCCCCCTTTCATGTCGATTTGCCCATGACTGTTATTTTGTGACGATACATAAATTAAGATATGATATTTAAGAAAGTGGTGCAGCTTCCCTCATCAATCTTCAGCAACTTGTTTGTCCCATACTGGGAATATTGAAGCAATGCACCACTTCTGGCATTGGCGGTACACCAGGATCCACATGGAGTCTTGCACTTTATTCAGCAGTTCATGCTATGTCTCATATGCTTACTGTATATCAGTCAGTACTCATTAGGCTCTGTTGTGCTGGGACTCTCATGACCAGTGAAGTCGAAAGCAACCCAGCGAGAACTAGGAGTTTGTCTGAATATTCCTTGTGGGTTTTGTGGGTTCAGCCAGACTTTAGATAAAGCTGTGTTCTGGACTCCAATTTGACCTGAACCCCAATGGAAGTCACTGATTGGGCAGTTTGGGTCTCCACCCGAAATTCCACCCACTTTTGGGCAAGGGTAGGGTTTTTCGGGGATTTTTTTGTATACACTACATGCGATAACATTGATTTTACCCCCATTGCAAAGCATTCAGAGACTGCAAGCAGATGGCACTGGGCCGAGCACCGAGTGTACCTAAGCATAGCAATGCTCACTCAAGTCACATGTAGAGATGAGCAGATCCATGAAAGTTTGGTTCGGCAGGGTTGGCCGAACCTTAAGTTAAGTTTGTGTTTAGGACCTAGATATGACCTGAAACCCAATGGAAGTCACTAATTGGGAAGTTCGAGTCTCTGCCCACATGCGACCAGCCATAAAGAGAATACTACTAGGTGCGGATTTTTGGGAGTTTTCCATTTTTTTGGGGTTGCACATTACATCTGAACATGCTATTGCTGCCCCCCCCCCAGTGTGAGTGATACAAACAAAGCAAATGACTCGCTTTGGGTTGCGCACCTTCCATACCCGAGCACGTACATAAAGCACCTGAACTCTGTTTTTTAATAAAAGTCCAAACCTTGGGTTTGCTCATCTATAGTAGTTTGCATATGTAAAGCAACCAATACTCCAAACTCGAACATTGATATTTTCTGTAAAGTCTGTGTTTGGTACGACTACCGAACTTCAACGTTCCATCCACTAATCTCTACGCTTGAGTCCTTGGATGTGCTAAAGAGTTAAAATAGAGGAGAAAACCAGAGCCTCAGAATGGATGTGAGATGACAAAGGACTAGATAGGGAGCTGCGGCACTAGAACAAGTGAAAGATGAGGAGAGCATAATATCTTTTTTTATTTTTTAACCCTTTCCAGGAGATATACATAATTGTTAAAAGTATTGGCCAACTGTCCAACATTTTTCTTGTTTCAAGTGAATTAAATTACCAAAAATGTAGGTTCTGGCCGAAAATTCAAAGCTAATTTGATTTACCTTGAATCGATTTGCTCATCTCGAACAGATTTTCCCCATTTGATAATTCAGTGCTGGAGAGGAGAAGTGGGGGTTAATGCCACGCTGTAGCCAAGAAGAGGAAAAAAAATGTTGATTTGATAATTAAAATATTTTATTCCATAGGTCAAGATAGGAAAATCTGTGGAAAGAGAAGCGCAATAGGGTCTTACCCCGGTATATAAGGGGTCTTGAATGAGCAAACCTACTCACCAAAAGGGGTTGTGAAAGTCACAACTCCTATGCAAGCATGTAACTCCAGGTCACGGCAGCAGTCCCCAAATGGCAGATAACAGAGAACGGTAGAGAAGGGTTTCAATGCCGCGCCAATGACCGACAGATCCTGAAGTGTCAGATTAATGTTGCTTTATTTCACGCACAGGTCAAGTCAACTTGACACTTCAGGATATGTCGGTCATTGGCGCGGCGTTGAAACCCTTCTCTACCATTCCATAGGTCAACACATTTCAGGGCTCAAGACCCCTTCTTCAGGACCAAAAAAGAAGAAAAGTCAACAATACATCTTGTTGTATTGTTGATTTTTCTTTTTTTTTGGTCCTGAAGAAGGGGTCTTAAGCCCTGAAATGCGTTGACCTATGGAATAAAATATTTTTATTAATGTTTTATTCCATAGGTCAATGCGTTACAGGGCTCAAGACCCTTTCTTCAGGACCATAAAAGAAGAAAAGTTAACAATACATCTTGTTGTAGTGTTGATTTTTCTTCTTTTTTGGTCCTGAAAAAGGGGTCTTAAGCCGTGAAACATGTTGAACTATGTAATAAAATATTTTTATTAATATTTTATTCCATAGGTCAATGCGTTTCAGGGCTCGGTACCTTTCAGGACTAAAAAAGAAGAAAAATCAACAATACAACAAGATGTATTCTTGATTTTTTTTTTTCTTGGTCCTGAAGAAGGGGACTTGAGCCCTGAAACACATTGACCTATGGAATAAAACATTAATAAAAATATTTTATTCCATAGGTCAACGCATTTCAGGGCTTAAGACCCCTTCTTCAGGACCAAAAAAGAAGAAAAATCAACAATACAACAAGATGTATTCTTGATTTTTCTTCTTTTTTTGGTCCTGAAGAAGGAATCCTGAGCCCTGAAACACATTGACCTATGGAATAAAACATTTTAATTATCAAATCAACAATTTTTTTTCCTCTTCTTGGCGACAGTGTAGCATTAACCCCCCACCTCTCCTCTCCAGCATTGAATAATCAAATGGGAAAAATCTGTTCAAGATGAGCAAATCGATTCAAGGTAAATCAATTTAGCTTTGAATTTTCTGCCAGAACCTAAATTTTTAGTAATTTAATTCACTTGAAAGTGGAAAAATGTTGGACGGTTGGCCACTGCTTTTAAGAATTATGTATATCTCCTGGTAAGGGTTAAAAAATAAAAAAGAAGTTATACTCTCCTCATCTTTCACGTGTCCTAGTGCCGCCGCTCCCTATGCATTGACCTATGGAATAAAATATTTTTAATATCAAATTAATATTTTTTTTCCTCTTCTTTGTGACATCTTTGCATTAACCCCCAGTTCTCCTCTCCAGCACTGAAGATTCCTCCACGTGGGGCTGTGGCAGCCGCCATTGTCCTTTATGCTTTTCTTGGTGGTTGTGACCCTCACAACCTTATAAAGGGAGAGTATACGGTTAGGCTGCTTTCACACATCCGGTTTTTCCTGTGCGGCACAATCCGGCTCTTTGCAGAAAAAACGCAACCATTTTTTTTTGCCGCTGGTTAAGTTTTTTCCGCATAGACTTTCATTAGTGCCAGATTGTGCCGCATAGCCTTACGTTCGGTCCGGTTTTTGACGGATGTGGCATATTTAGCCCATGCGGCGGCTAGATGGAACGTTTTTTTGTCCAGCAAAAAAAATCGCATCGCCGGCCGATGCTGTGCTTTTTCCAATGCATGCCTATGGATGCCGGATGCGGCGCGATGCGGCAAAAATGCATCCGGCCGCCGCATGCGTTTTTTTGCACTGCGCATGCTTAGTAGCGTGCCGCAACCGGCAAAAAACGGACAGGCCGATCGTAAAAACGTATGCAAAGGATGCGTTTTTTTCGCCGCATCCGTTGCATAGGTTTTAGAGCCGGATTTAGCCGCACTGCTAAAACCGGATGTGTGAATGCAGCCTTACACACCACTATTTTAATATCTAGTAAGACCCTATTTGCGCTGTTTGTCCTCAGCTTTTTAATATTCACCATTTGATTATGAAATTTCCCATTTGTGGCCACCTATTTAGACTACAGAGCGTAACTGGCCTCGTAAAAACCGTCACCAACAAGATTCATCAAAGCAGATAACAGAACTGAAAACTCCCATGTGTCCAATACCGGTACCTGGCACCAGGAGTTGGACAAGAGTCATAAATAGTCAATAGTAATAATAAAACCATTTATGACTGGGGCACAATTTTTTCACAGTTGCACTAAAAGAAAAGCTGTATTTTTTTTCTTTGCATGAAAAGAATCTAGTTCCATTGCTTACTTAGCTGGCGGCTATGTTTTCTAAAAATCATATACTGTGTTTTATGTTTACGTTTTTACCCCAGCCTTCAGAAATAAAATCAATATAATATTGCTGGGAAGAATACATTAAATCGTGTTATTTGGCTTCTGCCTGTAATAGGCAGGGTTGCTACAGTTTTCCAAATTACTTTGTAGATTGTAAAGCATTTTAATAGACCATCACGAGAGATATCATGCTTAAAAAATGGAGGCAGGAAGCCTTGGAATCTCTGTAAAACATCTGAAAAGAACTCTCATGCCAGTATATTAAAATGTACCTCCAGCTGCAAAATAATCAATTATTCAGGCTGCAAGCAATGTAAAATCTCTTTCACACTGTGCTACAATTCTGGTACAATATAATGTTATATGTTTTCCTAAGATGCTGCTTCCACTTTATTCATCTGGTGCCTGTCTCCCATTATTTACACATAAGAAGCATCGTAATGTGCAAACTCCTGATTAGATATATTGTATTTGTGAACGTATAGCAATGTGATTTAGCAATAAGGAAGGAATAATATTTTATTTTCCATTTACTGTATAAGGATTGGAAAAAAAACCCCAAAAAGTAACATCGTTGCAGAATGGATACCAATATTCAAGGGTCACAAAGCAAAATATGTAACAGGACCCCCCAAGGATAGCTTCATTTATGGCACTGATATTCTTGTATGTATTAAGCTGGGTCCCTTAGGGCCCCCTTCACAGATAAGGGATTCCGGAATGTATGACGTCCGTTTTCATACGTACCGGAGACAGGGACATACACAGACCAATAAAAATCAATTGGTCTGCACACACATTAATGTTTTAACAAGGACCGTGTGTCCGTACGGAGACAAGTCCATTTTTCTTCGGCAGCACTGATGTCTCATGGACCGCACACTGATGTGATCCGTGTGACATGTACTGGAAAAAACACGTCGTTGAAATAAAACAATTTTCTATACTCAGCTGTCTCTGGCGCTGCTATCTTTAGCTCTGCTGCCACTTGCTTCCTGGCCCAATCATTAAGCTCATGAATATTCACTGCACCGCGGACCCAGCAGCAGCAGCGCCAAAGACATCAGTGTTTTCACGAGGACCGTGTCTTTGAATTGAATGATTTTTTTATACTCACCTGTCTCCAGCCCTGCTGTCTTCGGCGCTGCTGTCACCTGCTTCCTGGCCTGCTCATTATGCTCATGAATATTCACTGCACCGCGGACCCAGTAGCAGCAGCGCCGAAGACATCAGTGTTTTCACGAGGACTGTGTCTTTGAATTGAATGATTTTTTTATATTTACCTGTCTCCAGCCCTGCTGTCTTCGGCGCTGCTGTCAGTTGCTTCCTGGCCTGCTCATTATGCTCATGAATATTCACTGCACCGCAGACCCAGAAGCAGCAGCGCTGAAGACATCAGCACCGAAGACATCAGTGTTTTCACAAGGACCATGTGTCTGTATGAAGACAAGTCCATTTTTCTTCGGCAGCACTGATGTCACAAAGAGCACACACTGATGTGATCCGTGTGACATTGGTAGGACATGTACTGGAGAAAACACGTCTTTGAAATAAAACAATTTTCTATACTCACTTTTCTCTAGTGCTGCTGTCTTTGGCACTGCTGTCACTTACTTCCAGGCCCGCTCATTATGCTCATGAATATTCCCTGCACCTCGGACCCAGAAGCAGCAGGGGCGGGGACATCAGCACCGAAGACATCAGTGTTTTCACAAGTACCATGTATACCATAAGAAGACATGTCTGTTTTTTCTCCGGCACCACTGATGTCACACGGTTCACACACTGATGTGATCCATATGACATGTACTGGAAAAAACACGTCATTTTCTATACTCAACTGTCTCTGGCGCTGCTGTCTTTAGCTCTGCTGTCACTTGCTTCCGGGCCTAATCATTAAGTTCATGAATAGTCACTGCAACGGGACCCAGTAGCAGCAGCGCTGAAGACGCCAGTGTTTTCACGAGGACCGTGTGTCTATATGAAGACAAGTCCATTTTACTTTGGCAGCACTGATGTCACACGGACCACACACTGATGTTATCCATGTGACATCAGTGTGACACGTACCGGAGAAAACATGTGCCTTTGAAAAAATAATTTTCTATACTCACCTGTCTCCAGCGCTGCTGTCTTTGGTACTGCTGTTACTTGCTTCTGGGTCATGCACATTATGCTCATGAATATTCCCTTGGAAGCTGCAGTGATGGAGACATCAGCATTGGGGGCAGCAGCACAGGGGACAGGTGAGTAAAAAGTTCCTGCTCTCCATGTACTTTCATAGCAGTCAGCGAACACATGTGTGACAAAATTACACCACATAGATGGGCCGATTCATACACTCGTGTGAGCGTACCCTTTGGCTACTTTCCCTCGATGAAGTTTTGGTGAATTTTGGATGTTGCAAAATTTTTGCATTATTTTTTAACCTATTATGTAAATTAGGTTACTTGCGTTTTTATTGATCCATTTTAGGTTATTTTGTTACACTGCAGTTTTTGTTTTGTCATGTTTTAAATAAAGCTGCTTTGTTTTTGATTCTTCCTGGTATTTGACTTTGCAAAAATTTTATTGACATAGTCATGTGCAGATTACATGCATTTTTGATGAGTTTCTGATGCATGTGTGTTTTCTACTTGTGGATTTTCCCCATCTAATAAAAGTCTAAGGGGAATATCTGCCCATAAAACTCATCGTATCCGCAAGAGAAATTGACATTTTGCAGATTTAAAACACGCTCCGCGGGTCAGTTTAAGAAAAATAAGTCAAAGTGTAGTGAGAACGAGATATATTTTGACCAACAAAAATATGCAACATGAAAAACTCACCAAAATCTCATGGTGGACACATAGCGTTAGGTGGACTTTGCACACTACGACATCGCAGGTGCGATGTCGGTGGGGTCAAATTGAAAGTGACGCACATCCGGCATCGCATGCGACATCGTAGTGTGTAAAGGCTCGATGATACGATTAACGAGCGCAAAAGCGTCGTAATCGTATCATCGGTGCAGCGTCGGCGTAATCCATGATTACGCTGACGCGACGGTCCGATGTTGTTCCTCATTCCTGTGGCAGCACACATCGCTGTGTGTGAAGACGCAGGAGCGAGGAACATCTCCTACCGGCGTCACTGCGGCTTCCGTAGGATATGCGGAAGGAAGGAGGTGGGCGGGATGTTTACATCCCGCTCATCTCCGCCCCTCCGCTCCTATTTGCCGCCTGCCGTGTGACGTCGCAGTGACGCCATACGACCCGCCCCCTTAATAAGGAGGTGGGTCGCCGGCCAGAGCAACGTCGCAGGACAGGTGAGTCCATGTGAAGCTGCCGTAGCGATAATGTTCGCTACGGCAGCTATCACAATGATATCGCAGCTGCGACGGGGGCGGGGACTATCGCGCTCGGCATCGCAGCATCGGCCTGTGATGTCGCAGCGTGCAAAGTGCCCCTAAGGGTTCGCGCACACTGGCGTATAATTTGGAAGAGTGCAATGAGAGGAAAAAAGGATTGCACTTGAATTAATGTTAATCAGTGCACAGCTTCGAGTTTTTTCTCAGCTGTATTCAGCCTGAGGAAAAAAATCGCAGCATACTTTGACTGGATATGTAAACGGGCGAGACTCATCAATGCAAGGCAATGGGTGTGGGGGGGAAAAATGGATGGCACATGGACAATCCTAGTGGCTTCCACTGTTTATTAATAGGTAACCATTCTGTAGCATAGGACACTGTAAAGGGTCCTATAAATGAGTGTAAATGAACAATGAGGCTGAGGACAAATTTCATACTGACAGTACACGGATGACAAGTAAAGCCTGCTTTACACCTTACGATATCACATACGATATCGTATGTGATCATACCCGCCCCCATCGTATGTGCGGCACGTTCAATTTTTTTTTACCGTATCACACAAACGATTATTTGCCATCACACGTACTTACCCTTCTATACAACCTCGATGTGGGCGGCGAACATCCACTTCCTGGAGTGGGAGGGACGTTCAATGTCACAGCGACGTCACGTGGCAGCCGGCCAATAGAAGCAGAGGGGCGGAGATGAGCGGGACGTAAACATCCCGCCCACCTCCTTCCTTCCGCATTGCTGGCGGGAGCCGCGGGACGCAGGTAAGATCTGTTCATCATTCCCGGGGTGTCACACACTGCGATGTGTGCTACCTCGGGAACATTGAACAACCCGACGTGCAATTTTAAGGAAATGAACGACGTGTATGCGATGAACGGTTTTTACGTTCAGTCGCAATTGCACGTACCTGTCACATGCTACAACAACACTAACGATGCCGGATGTGCGTCACTTACGACGTGACCCCGCCGACACATCGTTAGATTTGTTGTAGCGTGTAAAGCCCGCTTAAGAGAAAAATCGTCCTACTTTTCGGGATGAAAATCTGACCAATTATTTGTACACTAGTGTGGGTGTATCCATAAGGAAGCAAGCCAGGAGAGGATGACGTGGAGAGGTGAGGCATCAGATTAGGTGAGTGAAGTGATTATATTGTTTTTCACTTTTTACCTGCTCCATGTATTAAGCTCTGTGGTTGGAAGACGCAAATCAAATTTTCTTGGCAAACTCAAGTGAATCTGGCTAATTGAACTTTTCTAGATATGCTCTTCTCTAATGAAAATCTTGTTTTTACAGTGTTGAAAACCAAAGGCTGCTACTAGAAATAAGCGGATCTGTGCAAGTTCACTTCAGCAGGTTGAGCCGTACTTTAGATAAAATTCAGTTTGGGTCCTGAAGTTGACCCGAATTCCAATGGAAATCAGTAATTGGGCAGTTCGGGTCTCCGCCCACATTCAGCCAGCTATAAACAGATCACTTCCGGGGGCAGGTGGAAGGGGTTTCTACATGATTTGTTGGTGCACACTACATCCGATTATGCTGTTGTTACCCCCAGTGTGAGCCGTTCAAACACTGCAAGTGGCTCGCATTGGGCTAAACACTGGGCATACCCAAAAACAGTGATGCTCGCTTGAGTGGTTTGCATACGTAAAGCACCCAAACTCTGAACCCGAACTCTGTTTTTTTTTTGAGGAAGGTTGAACTAGATGGACCTAGGTCTTTTTTCAACCTAAGTAACTATGTAGCTATGTAAAGTCTGTGTTTGGTACGAACACTGAAGCTTGGTTTCACTCATCTCTAGCTACTACACTTTTCAGAACACAAAGAAACAAAGGATATGTTATAGCGAAGGGGGGGGTGTTAAGAATATGTGAACTGTAGTTAATTAATTAATGACAGATTAACACATAGGTTTATATAATATAAAAAAAATATATTTAACCCTCTCATTGCATGTTTGTCATGCATTGGGGGTGGGTGAATGGAGAAGGCTCAGGAGGTGAGTCCGCTCCATAGAGGGTAGGTGCTAGCAATGTTTTACACTTACCACTACCAGCAGTGACTGTAGCTTCATATTTAAATGCTACAGTCAAATGCTGACAGCGACATTTATATTGATTGAATAGATAGCGCAAATGTTCCTTTTAAAGTCTATTGCCGCATCCATGTTTTACTCCTATGAAGCCCAATATGCAGATGAATGCTGCATACTGAATCCTGTAGACAAAACACTCAAAACTATGGCATGTTTTCATCATTTCATTCCAATCTATTTTTCACTGCACTATATGGTAAAAAATAATCTATGTAAAATACATGGCAGTTGTATGTATCGTATTTTTCGTTTTATAAGACGTACCCCAAATTTAGAGGAGGAAAATAGGAATAAATAATTTTTAATGTTAAACTGAGGGTCCATCTTATAATCCTAGTGTGTCTTATAATATCTCACCAGGGGGGAGCAGTGGGGGTGGAGCGGCTCAGGAGGGTCAGGGGAGGTAGGGTCAGCAATGCTTCGAGCTCATAGGAGGGAGTGTCATGGCTCAGGAGGGTCAGTGGACGGAGGGTTGGTGATACTGCTGGCTTGGAGGTGTCATTGATATTCTGGTGGACTGCAGGTTCCATTGAATCGCCCGCAGTAGACGAGATTGACCTAAAAAAAATGGTCGTGGAGGTGGCGTGTGCGCAGAGAGGACTCTGCGGCCATTTTCTTGAAGTCCACAGCGGCAATCTATGCATGTGCCGCCTCCGCTGTCATTTTTTTGAAGTCTATCGCGTCAACTGCAGGTGATTCAATGGAGCCTGCTGTCAGATCAATGGTGCCTGCCGCATCACCGATCCTGTGTCCTATGAGCCTCCTGAGCCACTCCAATGCAGTGACACCATCTCCTCTGAGACCTCTGTATCGCCAACCGTGCCTGCTGTGACCCCGCTCCACAACTGCCGTTCCAGTATGTCATATCCGGATTATAATATGCACCCCCATTTTACCCTCAGTTTTGGTGGGAAAGTGCATCTTATAATCTGGAAAATAGGATTTTTGAATAATATCTGCAAGCTATATGTACTGCTTTCGAGTTGCTTGTTGTTTTTTTTTTTTCTTGTTTTTTTTTAATGTTGTGCATTTCTTTGGTAAATTATTTGTTTTTTTATAATGCTGCAATTGGGGATGCATCCATAAAGGACTCTTTAGCTAACTTGTATTAAATATTTTTTTTTATTTCTGAATTACAAATTGTTTAGTTGGTGACAATAGCTATGTGATCTTGGGGTGAAAATAAAAATAAAATAAAAATGTAAAAAGCATGAAAAGTTGTAAACATGTTAAAACGAGATGCTCTGCATGTTCCATCTTTTTTTAACTTCTTTTAGCACCTTCGGGCTTTGAAATAAGTGACCTGGCAGTCCTTGAGGCGGCTTCCAATTGGAAGACGCTACTGTCTTATGTATGAAACAATAAAAAATGCTAGTGGCAAATCTATTGCAAATACAATGCAGTAGAAGTCAAAGGTGGTACTTCAGGGAAAACACCGCCGGCATTTCCCTGAAGCGACTTCTGCTTCAAAAACAATGAATCTAAAAGACCCTGTTCACTTACCCTGCAAGAAATGTAGAAATCAAGTCTAGTGAGAAAAATGCCACAAAATACAACCAAAAATGGAAGCACAGCTAAAAAAAAAAATGCCAAAAAGCATGTAACAACTTTACCAAAAAAGTGTGGAGGTTGAATTCAACCTAGACCACTATTCGATTATTGCAAGTAAGCAAGTCCTGCAGGAGACCATTTTTGGCCAGGCTGTGTACTTTGTGTTTATGTTGTTATCAGATCCATATTACAGCCATTAGAATTTTAAACAAAAAGCAGTAAATTTGATGAGCTTAAACCAGGACTGCGTTATGAGAGCTTAATTCTACCATAGGCAGGGTACACATCCATGTTTTGTGTCTGAATATGGACGGTTATGCATGGACTAGTCATGGGTCTCTACATCTCTTCTACTCTCCCTCTCTGTCTGTCTGTCTCTCTGTCTGTCTCTGCTTTTCTCTCTATCTCGCTGTCTGTCTCTCTTCGTCTGTCTGTCTCCCTGTCTGTCTGTCTTTCTTTTTGTCTATTTTTCTCTGTCTATCTCTGTTAGTCTCCCTGTCTGTCTGTCTTTCTTTCTGTCTATCTCTGTCTGTTAGTCTCCCTGTCTGTCTGTCTCTCTGTCTATCTGTCTGTCTTTCTCTCTATCCGCCTCTCTCTGTCTCCCTGTTTCTCTCTTTGTCTCTCTGTCTGTCTCTCTCTGTTTCTCTTTCTGTCTTTCTCTGTCTCTCTCTATCTGTCTCTGCACCAAAATCATATTACCTCACACATAAGCTTCTTATACTAAAAATGCCCTTGTTGCTTATAGCAACCAATCACAGCTCCTATTACTGACCTGTAGCTACCAGCTCCATTGACTTTAATGTAAGCAGGTATTTTGGCAAATAACTTTAAGTGCGGGGTTACATTTTCCCCTCAAAACATAGTCTATGATGTTCCCTGAGTTAAATGAGGCATCTGTGCAAAACCTTTTGATTGTAAATGCGATGGTGCGGATTCCTTTAGCGGACATACACTCAAACACACACACACACACAAACACAAACACACACATATACACACAAACACACACCTATACACATACAGACATATACACACACACACAAACACACACATATACACATACACACACACAAACACACACCTATACACATACAGACATATACACACACACACATATACACATACATACATACATACACACATACACTCAGATTTATATATTAGATGGCTTTACTTATGAAGCCTACACTAATTGTGTAGCTATTGGGAAAAGAAGGCATGGTCTTCCTGCTTTTATTATTTCACAAGTTCCCCTTTTGACAACATTGTTACAGCGAGGTATGGCCAGATACAATTTGGCATATAGGAGTTCACTATTATGTGCCATATTTGTTAAGAGACATGTTGTGTTGGCCATACACACCACACTGTAATTACATACTGTTGAATGATTGGCAATATTAGAAAATGTGACCCATTATTTGCTGTTCTAGAAAGAAAAATAGGAATACAAATATTGGCATGTCTAACGTGGCAATTTGGAGCCATACTTGGTACAATTAAATGTCTTTGCTTTTTAGGCCTCTTTCACACATCCGTGAAAATCACGCACGTTTTTCACAGATGTGTCAAAGGTGCATTTTGCCCTTCATAAGCCGTATGTATGGCACACATGTGTTCTTCATGTGTTATGTGTGATAACACATGGAGAACGGGAACTTTGTACTCACCTGTCCCTGGCGTTGCTGTCCGTGGTGCTGATCTTCGGTCTCCGGTCCTGCCGGCTCCCCGCTGCTGCTGCTTCCAACTGCAGTGAAGTGAATATTCAATGAGCATAATGAGCGGCGGTCGGCAGCAAGTGACAGCAGCGGCAGAGACAGGAGGGCAGGAGAATGTGGGTAACGTTTTTTTTTTTTTTCACAGACACATGTCCTTTCTCCGGTGCGTGTCACGCGGAACACATCCGTGTGGTCCGTTAGCATTACGTATGACACTTTTGTGTTCCGTGTGACACCCGTGGTGCCGGAAAAAAGTGGACATGTCGGCGTGAGAAACACACGGACACACGTAAGTACAGAACGGACACACGTTCCGTGCGAAAATACCTACGTGTGTCCAAAACCATAGGAATACCTAGATCTACGTGTGTACGTGTCTCCAGTACGTGAGAAAACTGCCAAGCACGTACGTGTGAAAGAGGCCTTAGGTTGTGTAAATTCGTCAGATAACTAAAATAAGACCAAGGTAATTTAAAATGGAAAAGATACGTTCTACGTCTGACCTAACTCTAAAATTCCGTTCATGATGTTTTGGTTCTTTAATAACATAAAATCCAATCCATTTAAAGGTAAATATGTGTTTCCTGTTGGTAGAAGTTTCCATAAAATGGTGCAACATTGCATGTGATATAATTGGCAAAATTAAGTGTTCAAACCAAACAGAATTACACAAATCCAGTTTGCATTGGTGCAGGTGTACAGCCCAGTAATCCCTACTTTGTTATATTTAATAGTAAAAGTTTAGCCCTGTCAGCATTTATCACACCGATTACCCGTGGCTCATGTGTTAGAATCAATAATATGTTTCTATCCAGGATGGTATTATCTCAGTAAACAAATGAGTATTTTATCTGTATCTTGTATTTTTAGTGTCCATATGTTGGCTGTAATATTGTAACCTCTTTGTCTTAAAGAAAAAATGGAGATAAAAGCTCAACTAATGTACATGAATTAATTTAAATAAATAAACCTAAAATTTATTTTGCTGCTCTGGACTGCCCATACACTATAAGGGGGGGCTTTACACGTTGCGACATCGCTACCAATATATCGTCGGGGTCACGTCGTTAGTGACGCACATCCGGCGTCGGTAGCGACATTGCAACGTGTAAATCTTAGGTGCGACAATGAAAGAGCACAGAAGCGTACAATATCGCTGATCTGTGTAGCGTCGTTCATTTCCATAATGTCGGGTCGACAGCAGGCATGATGTTGTTTGTCGTTCCTGCAGCTCCACACATCGCTGTGTGTAAACCCACAGGAGCGACAAACCTCTCCTTACCTGCGTCCACCGGCAATGCGGAAGGAAGAAGGTGGGCGGGATGTTATGTCCCGCTCATCTCCGCCCCTCCGCTTCTATTGGCCGGCCGCTTAGTGACGTTGCAGTGACGTCGCTGTGACGCCGAACGCACCTCCCCCTTGAAGGAGGGATTGTTCGGCGGTCACAGTGATGTCGCCGAGCAGGTATGTGCGTGTGACACTGCCATAGCGATAATGTTCGCTACGGCAGTAATCACCACATATCGCATGTTCGATGGGGGCCGGTGCTTTCGCACTGGATATCGCTAGCAATTGCTAGCGATTTCGCAACGTGTAAAGCCCGCCTTAATGTCCAGTCAAACCACAATTTACTTTGTAAGGAATGTTTCTAAAATATCAATGCAGAATTAACAGCTTGTACAACATTATGTAACTGTGGAGATGGAGAGTTGGCTGTCAGACACAGCCAGACTCCCCATAGAGAAGATAATTCTCTCCTCAGACCACACTTGGAGTATCGTGTGCAATTTTGGGTGCCGGTGCTCAAGAAAGACATTACTGAACTTCAAAGGGTTCAGAGGCTGGCTACTAAAATAATAAATAGAATGGGTGTGTTACAATACCCAGAAAGGTTATCAAAATTAGGTCTATTTACTCTAGAAAAGAGAATACTTAAGGGAGACCTAATATATGTACAAGTATATCAGATGGCAATACAGAGATCTCTCCCATGATCTGTTTGTACCAAGGACTGTGACAAGAACAAGGGGGCATTCTCTTCATTTGGAGGAAAGAAAATTTCTGCACAAGAATAGAAGAGGATTCTTCACGGTAAGAGCAGTGAGGCTCTGGAACTCTCTTCCTGAGGAAGTGGTGATGGCCAACTCATTGAATGAATTTAGGAGAGGAATGGATGTTTTTCTTGTTAGTAACAGTATAGAAGATTATGAATAACATAATATTACAGGCAGATAGTTGACCCAGCTTTAGGAGTCGGGAAGGATTTTTTTTTTCCCTATAGGAAAAATTTTCTTCTGCTTCGTGGGATTTTGCCTTCCCCTAGTTCAACACTGCAGAACAGCTGCACTAAAAATAGGCTGAACTAGATGGACATAAGGTCTTCCTTCAGCCTTAGAAACTATGCTACTATTTTACTTTGTTATTTGCCTTCTTGATTTACATTCTTGTGTATATAGATTAGAAAGCACTGACAGTGCTTCCTCCTCTGGACCCAGTCATCATATGAATGCTCAGTGTAGTGAGGGAACAGGACATTCTGAGTCTTAAAGTTCAGTCAGATCAGGTGGCTGAATTTCCTCTGTAACTGTGGATGATATACCACCACCAGTTACGGGTGAAATCAACAATAAAAAGAATCTAATAATCTGTTAAAATTTCTTCAAGTAATCTTTTAAGACTCTATGTGAAAAGAAAATACAAAAAAGCTAACAAAAAATGAATTGCTAGTCTAATTTGCCATTTTTAGCCCCACCTCTATTTATAATAATATGTCCAATGAAAAATAATTTCTATGAGGAGAGAAACAAACTTTAAAATGTTTTTAGTGATCCTTTATGGTCATAAAAAAAGAAAAAATATGAAAAATAGACAAGCATTTCCTATTTTTATTTACATTTTCTCCTGATATAATAAAAAAAGGAATATAAAAATGACATACAAATTAAGCCATATGTGTTCGGTAAAAATAGGGATAAAAAGCAATTTGAATATCTGAAAGAGAATTTTTTTTAAAGCCGTTAACAGTACAACTAAACCCGATGGTGTAGCTGGTCAGGAATGGGGGAAAATGGCCTGGATCTGAATTGGTTAACAAAGTTCATGTTACCACACAACTTCAGACCATTATGATCAATTGTCAGCATATGCCCAGTGTATCTCATTGTAGATTCTTTCATAGTAGAGTTGAGTGAATATTCTTAAATTTTAATTTGCCAGTTTCAAAAAAATTTTCCCAAAACTTTAAGCTGTGGGAATCTATTTGCTGCTTATCTCAAGTACTGAAAACGCTCCAATTGCCTTAGAAAGGTATGTAACAGTCTGAGCACTCCTAAGTATATGTCCAACCAATTGCAGGATCTCTAATGCAAATATATACTGTATATTAATATGGGTAAACACATAGTAAAGAGTGGTAACACATAGTCTGTTTCCTACACACTAATCTTCTTCGTGATGTCACACTTTAACGGTTGAGTTCCTCAGTGTTTTATGCCATCTCTCCCTATGTCTATGGCTGAGCTTTGGGCTGTGACATACGCTCAGTTCCCAGATCCACTATAATAAGGCAGATGCATTCCCTGCCTTGGCTTTTATACAGGCTATGATGTCATTCTTGATTGGATTTGCTTTACCATGTGATAGCTGCAAGTCAATTAAGAGGTTACATAGTTACATAGTTACTTAGGTTGAAAAAAGACCTAGGTCCATCTAGTTCAACCTTCCTCCACCAGTTCTACATTTAGTCACTAAGTCATTTATAACCAACAATGTTTTGTGTACTGAGGAAATCATCCAGCCCTTTTTTAAAAGCTGTTATAGTATCTGCCATTACTACCTCTTGTGGTAGTGTATTCCACAGTCTGACCGCTCTAACTGTAAAGAACCCTTTCCTATTTAGGTGTCGGAATCGTTTTTCTTCCACTCGCAGTGAGTGCCCCCTGGTCCTTAGTACTGTCTTTGGAAGAAATAAGTCATGTGCCAGTCCTTTATATTGACCACACATGTATTTATACATATAAATGAGATCTCCTCTGAGTCTTTTTTCTAAGCTAAACATATCTAACTTTTTCAACCTGTCATCATATGGGCGGCCTCCATTCCTTGTAATAGTCTAGTTGCCCGCCTTTGAACTGACTCTAACTTCTGAATGTCCTTTTTAAAATGTGGAGCCCAAAACTGGTTCCCATATTCCAGATGTGGCCTTACAAGTGATTTATAGAGGGGTAACAATACGTTGGGATCACGGGATCTAATCTCTCTTTTTATACACCCTAAAATCTTGTTTGCTTTAGCAGCTGCTGCTTGACATTGAGTGCTGCTGCTCAGCTTATTTGTAATGAGAATACCCAAGTCCTTCTCCTCTTCTGTAGTCCCGAGTTTACTTCCATTTAATGTATACGCAGCTATAGGATTACTCCGTCCTAGGTGCATTACTTTACATTTATCAACATTAAATCTCATTTGCCAAGTATCTGCCCATTCTGACATCTTATCCAGATCTTTTTGTAATATTGTACTATCCAGGTCAGTTTTTAATATCCTACATAGTTTGGTGTCATCGGCAAAGACTGACACTGTACTATCAATCCCATCCACAAGGTCATTAATAAAGAGATTAAGAAGAATCGGTCCTAGCACAGATCCCTGCGGCCCCCACTGCTGACTATAGCCCATTTAGAGAACGTACCATTTATGACTACTCTTTGTTTCCTATCTTTTAGCCAATTCCTTACCCAGTTGCATATAGTTTCCCCTAGTCCTTGCTTCTGGAGCTTTAGTATAAGGCTATTATGTGGTACAGTATCAAATGCCTTTGCAAAGTCCAAATAAATCACATCAGCTGCATTACCAATATCCAGGTTTGAACTTACCCCCTCATAGAACCCCAACAGGTTGGTTAGACACGACTTATCTTTCATGAATCCTTGCTGTTTGTCAGTTATCAGGGTTTGTCAGGGTTCACCCCTTTTCATTTCTGGCCACATCGATATTATGTTGAGAAAAAAGGTTTCTCTCAAATACCTTGTGTTGCCAATAGTGCCTGCGAGTGGCGCTAATGTGGTCTGCTCACCGCCTTCGTGTGACCCCTGAGCTCCGTGACCAGGAAAGGAAAGGAAAAAGGAAACCTAGTTGGTCACGCCCAAGAACATGTGAGCCTTCTCTAGCTGATACAATCTTTTACAATGGAAAAATAGCAGTTGCCACCTGGACAATTGACGCAGAGTATATAGCAAACTATTTGAATTGTTCAATGAATTTCCAAAATTTTACGCAGTTTCCATTGAATCAATTTGCTTTTATTTGTACCTGATATCATCATTATAATAAGCTGTAGAAATGGTTAAGTAAAACAAGCAAATTTGGACCAACTATAATTATTTACTAGTAATTTAGTATTATTATCTAATGACATTTTACTCAAGGCATTAAAGGAGCACTTATAATGGTGCAGCACGGTGGCTCAGTGGTTAGCACTGCAGTCTTGCAGCGCTGGTGTCCTGGGTTCAAATCCAACCAAGGACAACATCTGTCAGGAGTGTTAATGTTCTCTCCACGACAGACCGGAAGTGCATCACCGCAGGCCCTGTTATTGAGTAGGCCTCTAAGTTCCCAGAGCTGCTCCTTCCTATAATCCCTCGGTCCTATAATCCCTCGGTCGGGATATAAAATGTAGAAAATGCAAGGATATGGCTGTCAGGTAGAGCGCTAGGGAACAAGACAAATGGCGGTCAGGTGTACACCTGATGACGATAGCATATGCTATTGAAAACGAGTTGTGGCCGGTAGAGGGCTGTATTAATAAAAATGCAAGGATATGGCGGTCAGGTAGAGTGCTAGGGAACAAGAACAATTTACTCCAAGGGGCTAAAGAAACAAATCTTTTATTAATACAGCCCTCTAGCGGCCACAACTCGTTTTCAATAGCGTATACTATCTTCATCAGGTAGCCACCTGACCGCCATTTGTCTTGTTCCCTAGCACTCTACCTGACCGCCATATCCTTGCATTTTCTACATTTTATATCCTGAACGAGGGATTAAAGGAAGGAGCAGCTCTGGGAATTTAGAGGCCTACTCAATAACTGGACCCATGTTAGCTGAATGGCAGGACCTACGGTGACGCACTTCCAGTTCGTCGCGGAAACGTGATTCAACCAGAAGCAAGATCCAAACGCCAGTCGTGTTTTTTGTCCATCCAGCACAGGGCTCCACCAGCTCCCGCGGACTGTCCCTTGATCTAACCGGGGTTGTGAAGGGGTGCGCAACCCAAATAGGTGAGAATCCCCTGGCATAATTTAATCCACTACTACCACCAAGTGCTACATGGCACGTCCCTCTCTTCTTCTTTTTTCCCACATGCCAAAGACATACTGATAAGGAATTTAGATTGTGAGCCCCAATGAGGATAGTGATGCTCATGTATGTAAAGCACTGCAGAATATATTAGCACTATATAAAAATAAAGATTATTATTAGGGATGATCGAATACTTTGATTATTCGGCTTCGCAAATATTTTCCGAATACCTCGCCACTATTCGACTATTCGATGCGCTATATAAGTCTATGGGAAGCCCGAATAGTTCCGAATAGTTGTTATTTCGGTTTCCCATAGACTTACATTGCGCATCGAACATTCGCGAATAGTTGAATAGCGGCGGGGTATTCGGAAAATATCCGCGAAGCCGAATAAGCGAAGTATTCGATCATCCCTAATTATTATTTATTATTAAAATCAGTTTAGGCTGAGTTAACACTAAACTTATTACATACTATTTTTGTCTTCTTTATCAGAAGCAAATACAAAATGTAACGAATCCGGTCAATAACCCACTGAATTCTATGATTACTTGAAATAGTCTGTTTTGTTCATTTTCTGTGGTTTTTTTTTTGTTTTTTTTTGTTTTTTGTTTTAAACATGGAAGTTTAGAGCAGAGAGATTTAAACTGAAAGCTTTTACTTTACGAGTAGCCGTCGTTTTAATCTTTATTTCATAAATCAATAGTACACATGAAAATAAGAAACTTTGTAATATATCTTATCAGAGAATTCTGCTTCTTTCTCTTCCCGGACTGATCTTTCACTGTCAATACATGGGTAAAATCTGTAAAATCTGTTTGGAGTAAAGACTAGATTTTCACATTACTGAGATAGAAGATGACAGTTGCTGCTTTTAAGATTCTATAAAGGGAAGGAGGAAGGAGCAAGACACCGACATTCTGCTGCAAGTCCTATAGAATTTTATGAGCATCAACTGTCATCTCCTATCTCGGTAATGGAGAAATCTGTATTCACTGAAGACAGATTTTATCCGTGAATTGAGAATTTTAAGAATGAGAAGAAAAAAAATACCCTTAATGAGATATATTACAAAGAACTATTTTCACATCTATTATTGACTTATGTGAATGTTTATTCTTTATATCAGTTTTTTGCTTTATTGTTTTTATAAAAATAAATAAATTGATCAATTGTAAAATGGAAATGCTAGCGTAAACCTGGCCTAAAGGCCCTGTTACACGCAACGACACATCTAACAATATATCGCCGGGGTCATGAATTCTGTGACGCACATCCGGCATCGTTAGCGACGTCGTTGCGTGTAACATCAAAGAGCGACCGTTAACGATGGAAAATACTCACCTAATCGCTCATCGTTGATACGTCGTTCATTTTCAAAAAATCGTTGGTTGTTGAGACGCAGGTTGTTCGTCGTTCCCGAGGCAGCACACATCGCTACATGTGACACCTCGGGAACGACGAACTACAGCTTACCTGCGGCAGCCGGCATTGAGGAAGGAAGGAGGTGGGTGGGATGTTCGGCCCGCTCATCTCCGCCCCTCCGCTTCTATTGGGTGGCTGCTTAGTGACATCACTGTGACGCCGCATGAACCGCCCCCTTAGAAAGGAGGCAGTTTTGGTGGCAACAGTGACGTCGCTAGGCAGGTAAGTGCATGTGACGGGTCTGAGCGATGTTGTGCACCACGGGCAGCAATTTGCCCGTGACGCACAAACGACGGGGGCGGGTGCTTTCACCAGCGATATCGCTAGCGATATCGCTGCGTGTAACACCCCCTTTAGTGTTTACAATGGACTACGACAGTCTTTTGTCTGGTAATGGACTGCAGATTACAAGTTGTTGAACAACTGTATTGATATGTAGTTCAAAATGATGCAGATCCCTACAATTTCCCAGATGGAAGGTTCCAATAAATCAATATACTTGTATATTAGTAAATAACTAATCCTATGCAAATCTCTTAACTATGTTGCATGGGATCACCTGACTTACAGTGCAATAAAGTGGCAAATCGCGCA